>NW_004567158.1:884506-890864 GCF_000260355.1 Condylura cristata
TCTCAGTGCTGTGCTTTAACCCGCTGCGCCACCAGGGAGGGCCAGCCCTATGAGTTTTAACACAGGGCTTCACAAGGGTACAGCGGTCCCAGCCCCGACTCTTACGAGTCACATGGCGCCCGCACAGGCCCAACACCCACGGGGCCTCGGGCCACACCTGGCACCTCTGGCGTTACGTGTGACTTGGCTCGGGCAGGTGTTCCCATGCGGTCGAGGTGTGTATTATAAGAAACTGTCCACAGCTCTGACACAAGAGAAATCTGCAATGAGAAGCCAAACTGTGTCAGCACGTCCCTTGGCAGCCCCGAGCTGGGCTGCTATTTCTCCCAGCCTGTAGCTCTGTGTTGACTGTCTTTTCCATCTCTTGGCAGTGTTTTCAGAAATGGTGTTTACAAAGCAACGTCATTCAATGAAGCCAAATTTAGCAGTTTTCCTTTGTACGAAGCTTATAGATCTCTGGTGTCTTGTAATGACCCCAAGTCATAAAGTGTCTGCTGTTTCCTAGAAGTTTCGTGGCTGTCTTTTTATTCACCAGAAGATGAAGTCTATTTACAAGGGAGAAGAGCGTGGCTGCCCTGTGGCCCCCTGGCCCGGCACTGTCACCTTCACAGGACCGAGCTCTGAGTGCTATTTGACTGAGCCTCATGAGAGACCTCGAGCAATAGTGACGGTCGCCCTGGAAAACTGCACATCAGGTTAAGCAGTGATAGGTAACGGAGTCAAACAGCTTCCGGGCAGCCGACTCCACCTCCACAGCACGCAGGCGAGAAGCCGACGCTGCCACACTGCGCCTCACACCCACCTGCTCTACACACCAGCAGGGCTCCGACAAGGCCCGAGTTCAGGTCTCTCGCCAGGTCCACGTGAGACAGGTACGAGTAGGCGAGGCATGGCGGGTCGGAGGCGATGGGGCCGCTCTCCGCCAGGACCTGCCACACGTACGTGTGGCTCTCCCCGGGGCCCACGCGGTCGTCCTCCTTCTCCTTCTGGCTGCTGCGGTCGTCATATTCAACCCCTAGATCAAGGAGGAAGGAAAGGTCCTTTCTCACGCATCGTTCACTTCAGGAAATGTCTGCAGCTCACCGACACCGGTAGACGCTACACGAGAGCCATCTGTCCGCAACTGAAAGTCAGCAGCTCTGAGTGGGTTTATCGAGTGAGCCGGACCCAGCGGCATGAACAGTGTGGACACTGTGGGAGTGACCCCTTGCTAGGCGCTTCCCTGGCCGGGACTGCTCTGTGCCGTGGGCATCGCGGACTCCAGTGTAAGTATTCTTTGTCCCCGGGCGTGAGCTGGACCTCACTCTCCTCAGACTGAGGTCTGAGGTAAGGCGCTGGAGCCACCCACTAGGAAACACGAAAGAAACGGCCCACACTCAGTGGCCACCAGGACTCGGGCCAGCACGCCAGCCGCATGCCTGGCTAGCGGGTAAGGCCCCGCGGGTGCTGAAAGGAAGGTTTTCAGGCTCACTGTGACAGCTGTGAAAGTGTGCCCCCAGCGTTAACAGGAAGGAAAAAGTGCAACTGCGTCAGCACCCTGTTTCTCCAGCAACCTTTGGGAAGCCCCGCAATTCCTTGTGGCTGTACGAGAGCCACGCTGCGGTCCGTCTGGGTCACGTACCCAGCTTTTCAGCAGGAGTCACGCAAGGACTTGTCGCATGTGGCCTCTGCGCCCAACGGCGGCTGACTCGGCGAGAGGAGACCCTTTCTCACGGACGCTGAACGCTTTCCTCCGCCTGACTCGGGGAGGCACCCGCCTCTGGTGCACTCAGCTGCCCCAAGGAGGCCGGACTGTTGGGGCAGGTGCTCACCAGCCATTGGGGCTGCCCCCTGGAGGGAGCACGTGTGCTCGTGGGGACACGGGTGGCTGCGGGCCCTGCTTCTGACTGAGCATTCACTGCCGACTGGGCGCCAGGACACATGCAACAAGTCAGATGGACACAGCCTCTGGCCTTCCAGTCACGCTGGGGCGGCCCCACCTGAGGCCCTGCTGTCCGACTCACCTTCAGAAGCTTTCCCGTAGGACACGCCCATGGCGTGCAGACTGACAGGGTGAGAAGCCATGTTCTTAAGTGTGACGACCACTGTGTCGGAAACCTCAGCCCGGATGGTCGGGCCCAGCAGGCCTGCAGGAGCGGGGTGTCCCCCAAAGGGACAGGTTTCTGGCAATATTCCAAGCGTTCATTCGTTCAACTAACAGCTAAGCCCGGGCTGTCTCCTGGGAAGTGCCCCGAGATGCAGGCGGGAGCAAGCAAATTCATGGCTATCACACACGAGGCCAAAAGCAGAAGCGCAGCTCGTCATTGGGAACTACGTGAGTGAGCACAGTCGCGGCCTGCTTGCAGGGAGAGCCCACCAGACGCGTGAGGGATGCTGGGGGTAGAAGCCGCGTAGAAAGGACGTAGAGTCAGCAAAATTGAAGGAAGCTCAAGACGCCAAGCAAGGGAGAGAGTAAGCCTCAGAGGCCTCTAAGGGGTTTAGCCACTGAGCCGGACCCAGCAGCATGAACAGCATGGACGCTTCTGCGCACCCTGGGGACACGTGTCACAGACAACGCCCAGTGACACTTCCATCGCAGGAAGTCTCTCAGCTTAACTGCTCACGGCCTGCTCTTTGCTATCGGGGCCTGCAGGCTGAACTGACTGTACGCACGCACGTCACTGCCACGCAGGCAGCACCGTAAAGCTCCGAGACTGCATGGGATCAGCTGGGAAGTGGAACAGCCAGCGAAGCAGCAGAGAAGGCCAGGGTGGGCTGAGGAGGCCAGCAGCCAGCAGCAGCCCCGGGCTCGGGAGTCCTGGCTGGGAGCCGGACCAGCAGTTTCATTACCCATCCAGGGGGGCCTGGGTTTGGCGGTGCTGAACAGGTGGTCGGTGAACTCCACGAACACGGTCTTCCTGGACACCCGCGAGGAGCCGCCTGCTGAGGGCAGTGGCGTGCCAAGGGCAGACCTGCATGGGGAGGGGGGCAGAAAGCTGCTCCCTTTGCTGCCCCTTGTCTGGGCTGACTCAGAAAAGCAGCCTGAGGACACGGCCAGTCGGCCTCTGTTGGTAACAGTGAACTGGCCGCTGTGTATGAGCAGAGAACTCCCTTGTCCCATTTTCGCGAGGGGTTAAAGGGAAAAGGTGCACCTGAAAATCTCATACATCAGCCCAGCAAGCCTGTGCAACACTCCTTGAGCTTCTTTGAACTTTCACCCGGTACAGGGAACCACAACTTGGCCATTCCTGGGGCTGCAGGAACTCGACACAAGATGACCTTCTGTGAAGATTGTGCGGTGTGGACCTGCTGGAGCCTCTGTCCATGAAGTCTCTACAGCTGAGCTGACCCAGAGCAAGTGGGTGAGGCATCCGGGTACCCGTGGGGACCCTGGAGACTGAGGGGTGCTGCCCAGGAATGCCCCTGTGACTGACTCCAGGGATGACACCCAGCGCTGGGGGCCTTGGGGGCAGACAGAGCAGGGTGGCCTTGGGACAGGGCCAGGCATGTGCAGAGATGCCCCGGATGCGCCCTCTGGAAGGAAGCTCCCTGAACCCCAGGGTGTTAGCCTTGCGTAGGCCCAGGCACCTGTGTCATCAGCTGCCCCACGGCTCATCTCTGCTTCTGCCCGCCTGCCCTGCTCGGCTCCTCCAAATTCTGTTGGTTGCTGCAGGACCCAGACCCAGACTTGCACAATGCTCTTGCTGTGTTACTGCCCACGGAGTGCTGGGTGTGACCAGGTGTGGGCGATAACACAATTTCACTTCGAAAATTGTAAACTGAAAATACAAGACACCTAGGAAATGTTCACTGCAGCAAGAACCTGAAAGAACACAGAGGCGACAGGACCCAGAGCACCCAGCGCGGGGGGGGGCCCCCCTCCCCCCCCCAAGAAGGAAACGACAGCGGCCCAGCAAACAGGAGTGCGGGCTCCTCCTGGGGCCAAGGCCAGCGGACATCCCCGAGGGGTCAGCCCCGCCCAGCTGTGTGCTTCCTGCTCACGTGAGCCCAGACAGCTTGTGCGCTCCGGTGAGTGTTCCCTACCGCAGCACAGGCACGACTTACAGGCCTGTCTCGGCTCAGGGTTATCAGCACAGTAAGCAACAAAATGTCCCTGGCACATGGGTTTTACCGACTGTTGTGTGTGGGGCGCTGTTTGCGTACTTCCCTTGGGACTTGACGTATAAATCTTGCTGATGTCCTTGCCATGAGCTGTTCTTCCACATTTTATCTGTAACCCATCACTAACCTATTGTATTTCCTGGCCCTTACTGGAAGCTGAGCAGCTGCAGGATTAGATAAAGGAAAACCGAATTTCCCAGATGTTTATTCCAAACCTTGGCAGAAGTTGTCAGGATATATTCAGGGTCAGCTTATCCTGTTAATCACTATCAAAATAATCTAGACTATAAAACTGTATCATCAAAATAAAAGTGCTATCAAGTTTTTCCTGCTAAACACATGACTGCTTATACGACAGAAAGCTGGGTGACAAATGAACCATTTCCTCCGTGCAGTCTTACACGCGGACGATTAGTCACTGTGCCTCAGGCTGCAGCTACTTGGAGTCTACAGAGCACAACATGTTAATTACAATGAGCTCCCCACTAGTTATTAATATCCACTATCGATGGGTTTTCCCTGGCTAATGATGACATACGCCACCATCTGAGGGTCACTAATATTGTACAACTGCACGAATTAATAACACCTGACACTAACAAAAATGAGGACATGAGCGACCAGAATGCTGCAGCCACAGCAGTCTAAAGTGGGAAGATAACTGCGGTACGGGGCCACGTTAACGAACGAGAATAGGGCCTCCCTGCTGGTGCAGGATGAAAGTCTCAGCACTGTCAAGCCACTGTGGCCTGAGTTTGATCCCCGGCCAGGGAGTGATCACCGGGGTGCAGCACGCCCCCTCCTGTCTCCCCGCTGCTCCCCGCAGCAGGAGGTTTCAGTGGATCTGCCTGTTCTGCTCCCCGCTCTATCTTGGGTGAATCCTCTCACCCCCCACACCTCTGGCCTATACCCCAGTTCTTGTATGTATAAATAAATAAGTAAATAAAGCTTTAAAAGAAATTACCACAGACAGCATAGAAATACAAGGTGTCATAAAAGATTACTATGAATAATTGTACAGCAATAAATAAATTCTACAATGAATTTATTTGAAGAAATAAATTTGAAGAGATCTACCAAGTTCTAGATCAATATAATTTACCAAGACTAAGCCAGGAAGAAACAGAAGAGTTGAATAAACCAATCATAAGCATGGAAATTGGAGCAGTTAAAAAAAAATCCTCCCTCAAAAAAGCCCCGGGCTGGAAAGCTTTAAAAATGATGAATTTCTATCAAAACTTATACCCATGTTGCTCAAATGATTTCTAAAAATACAAGTAGAGGGAATACTTCCTAATATATTCCACAATGCCAACATTACCTCAATACAAAACCAGAAATAAAACTTAAAGACCAATATCGCTGATGAACACTGACACAAAAATCTTTCAATAAAGTGCTAGCAAGTCAAATTCAATAGCATATCACAAAGATTCTACACCATGTCAGGTGTAATTTATCCCAGGGTGCAAGGATGGTTTAATAAATGTAAATCAATGAAGGTATTATATCAACAAAAGTAAAGAGAAAAATCATATGGTGATATCAATAGATGCAGAGAAAGCATTTGATAAGAGCTATCACCATTTTTGCTAAAAATTCCGAACAAGGTGGAAATAGAAGGAAACTACCTCAATATAATAAAGACCATCTATTAGAAAGCAACAACCAATATAATACTTAATACTGAAAACTTTCCCTTTAAGATCAGAAACAAGGCAAAGGTGTCCACTGTCACCACTTCTGTTTAACTTATTGCTAGAGATTTAGCTACAGCAACCACATGGCAAGAACAGGAAATAAAGGGAATCCAAGTTGGGAAAGAAGAAGGGAAGCTGTTTGCAGAAGAGATGATATTATATATATAAAATCCTAAGGACTCAACTCCAAAGCTATTAGAAGCTATAGATGATTGTAGCAAAGTGGCAGCTGACAAAATCTATATAAAAAATCTGGTGCTTGTTAATATGTCAATAATGAATGAGAACAGCAGGAACACAAGAAAATAATTCCATTCCTAATCATTTGAAAAAGAATGAAATGCCTGGGAATCAACTTTACGAAGAAGGTGAGGGAATCTGTACAATGAGAACTACAAGTTGTTAATAAAGGACTTGGATAGTGACCTAAGGAGACAGAAATATAGCTCATGATATATTTTAATATAATTAAAATGACAGTGCTACCTAAAGCAACATATAAATTTAGCACAATTTCCATTAAAATACCAACAGTAGGCCCTCCCTGGTGGCGCAGC
>NW_004567158.1:891384-898207 GCF_000260355.1 Condylura cristata
ATGACGACCACGCGGTCCTCCTCCGACAGGATGGCCTGGTCCACCTGCCAGCCGTTGTGCAGGTGCGGGAGCATGTACGACATGGCGGGCCGCGCCGGACGGGCGGGCGGGCGGGCGGACGGACGGACGGAGCAGGCGTGGCGTGTCTCCCCGACGGGATACCGTTCGGCCGCCAAGAAAGGCGGGGCGCCGCCGTTCCCGCGAAGTGGCCGGCGTTGGGGGGGTGGGGTAGCGGAGCCAGTCGGGCTGACAGGCAAGCGGCGGACCTTCCCACAGCAGGCGATTTGCCAGTGCGCGGGTCTCCTAACAGCTAGCAAATGAAGTGAGGTGTGTGTGTGGTGGGGGGGGAGTAAGGGGGAGGGGAAGGGTGGTGGTGGGGAAGAAAAGAAAACAGAAACCCCCGTGTACAGGCTTTGGTTTGACGGCAAGTCTTAAAAGGTTAAGCCAGTGCAGGCTTACCGGCTCGCCAGTGTTACTTAGATGCGCTGCGATCACCTTGCCCTGTGTGCTGAGATTCTGCATACTGTGCTCCTGAAACTGATGGGATGTCGCGTTACCTCGATAATAGTTTGTGGCAAGTGAGTAGCTCCTAGAGAGAAATTGCCAGCTGTTGGTAGTGGAGAATGCGAACGGGTCATGTTCTGTTTGTTAAGGCGTGAGAGGAGGATGTGTCACTGCCCCGCCCTTTGGAAAGAGGCAGCAACATGTGGCGCGTCCCCATGCTTCTGCGACAGTGGGACATCCTCCTCTTCAGAAATCTCCGTCTGTCTCTGAGACCCTTCACTTGGACGTGTGTGCGTGCACACATGCGGAAAGGACAGAAAGCCGGGCCTCCCTGGGGCGCAGGGGTGACGTCAGCACTCTGACGCTGTGGCAGCCACTGCGGACCCCAGGGCGCAGTGACCCCTCCTGTCTCCCTGCTGCCCCCTCAGCAGTGGGGCTCGCGGCTCCGCCTGCTCTGCTCTCACTGTCTGTCGGGAGGCCTCTCACTCCCTCTCACTGTGACCTACATCCCAGCTCCTTTATGCATAAAGAAAATAAATTTTTAAAAAGAATGAAAACGGCCATGAAGTGTGACTGCAGACGTCCTGGGTTTAAATCGTTGGAGCACACATTTAGAGAAACGACAGCAAAAACTGACACGCTGTGCAACTTCTATCGACTGACAAATTTCAGGTAGAAAAGGCAAAGCTCTGAAAAATCAGAATTTCCGCGCTAACCTATGTGACGACCTCCCTTTTTTGTGCAATCATAATATCAAAACATTCTGTGCAACCTTCAGCTTACAAGTGCAGGGCCCAGGCAAGCTGCCTCAGGGCGGAAAATTCCTGTTTCCTGAAAGTAAGACCCCAGGGATACAGACTCCCTGGAAACTTCCTTGGCTTCTTTAAATGAAAAGCAAACCTCAGATGACACTCCCAGGGCAGGACTCATGGACAGTTTTAGCCTTGATCACACAGGTGTTGCTTAATACACAACTGGACAACTTTCCCTTAATTTACTCCTTTTTAAAACAAGCACCAACTGCTCTCTGGTAGCCTCAAACGAGCCACTAGCTTTCCCTCAGACAATCACTGCTAACTTTAGATGATCACTTTAGATGTTTAGATAATCACTGCTCATGCAATTTGTTACTTCCCCAAGACCCATACTAACCTTTTTAATGAGCTCATCCTTTCCCAGACCCCTCTTCCCTTGAGTTATAGCTAAACATCTGTACGCATGACCATTATCACAAACATGTATAATCTAGTATACCATAAAATGTTAAGGAAAAAATGCTTTGTTCCCCTCGTCCTTGCGAGGTTTATGACAGTTTAGGGCGATCTCTGTTTAACTCATCCTGTGCATTATTGCAGTTGACTACTTGCAAATAAAGACCTGCCGAGGGAATGATCAGGAAGACTTGCACCCAACTCTGACGCCCACGTCTTCCCCTTGCCCGCTCCCCTCTCCCCTCTCCACTTTTTGACTCTCTGCTGGACTGACGAAGCATCACCTGCAAAGAGAGAAGGCAGGAGCGCGCACACAAGCAAGACACAGAGTCACCAAGGAGGTGCGCTAGCACAGACACAGAAGAGAGTGGGTGTTTCAGGACTCGAGCCCCCTGCCACCAACTGGCCACCAGGCTGCGCTGACAGAAGACAAGACCAAGACGGAGTGACGCAGAGGTGCGCACGCCCACGCTGGCGAGCAGGACTAATGGAAAGACCCTTTAATACGACGCTGCCTGGACACCAGGGACCAGCCGCGAAATGCGACCTGCCGAAGTCACCTCGAAGCAGCACAGGGCAGATGGGGTGTGAGCCCATGAGTGACATCGGCAGCGCTACACACTCAGGTCGACTCAGCTTACTGATTGAGTTGAATGCTTATCCCTGAGCTCCCTCTCGCTGCCAGAGTGACAAGAAGTCACAGAGCAGTGACTTACCGCAGCATACAGCAGCGGTGTGGGTCGACAGGTCTGTGCCAAGACCAGCCCGCTGGCTCTGCCACGAGAGGCTGTTTGCGGCCGGCTGGGCACCCTCCGGGGTCTGCGTGCACAGCCTGGCTGGCCCTGGGCCCTGCCTTACCTGGTGTCCTCACGCAGCCCGCCGTGTAGGTCACCTCGTGTGTAGTCCCAGGACACAGTCACCGCACCGAGGTAGTATCTCCGGGTGGCGGCCCAGGTGGCGGGCAGGAGGCCCAGGAAGAGGCAGGTGCAGAGCGCTGCACGCATTGCTGTCCCTGTGGAAGAAGGTGCAAAAAGAAGACGGGTTCTTCTAGAAAATGCCTTCAGTTCCCAGGAGGAAATGGTCAGCGTTCAGCGGTGTAGTGACGAGGCCGGAGGTGGCTGGCGAGGTCACCAGCTTCCTTTGCGGCCACAGCAGGAAGGACAGGCTGAGCTGTAGCTTGACCCCTTCACCTCTGTGAGCACCAGGCCTGGCCAGAGGCCACTTCGTGGGCTGTCCAGAAAGGGCAGAAGGAGGGGTGGCCGCACGAGGGCCAGCCCACTCCAGGGTAGTGGCCGCCAAAGAGGTTGTCCAGGATGCTGGTGGCTGTCCTGGCCCCGTGTGGCTGAGGAAGACCCTGCACCTTCACGCTCCAGCTGCCCACCGCACCATACTGGCCATCTGCCTCGCTGGGTGGCAGAGCCCCTCTGCTGCCCCGATCTGTCCCTTCATCTGGTCCGTGTCGCCTTCTCTGGGAGTAAGGGTCAGTGCCACATATTCGGGGGCCCCACCCACTGATGCAGTTCTTCTTTAGGGTATTTTTTCAGGGCCTCCCTGGTGGCACAACAGGTTAAGACTCAGCACTGTGAGGCCTGCTCTGAAATGCACACAGTTGTTTCCAGAAGCACTAGACGGGGCAGTGCGGGCGGCAGCTGAGTGCCTGCCCACCTCACTCGCTGGTCTGAACCAGCCGCTGCGGCCTTGTGTAGCCGCCCAGAGAGCGGCCCCACTCCAGACGTGGCGGGCCGGCCCCTCCGGGCGCTGACCCTCTGTCCGCCTCGGCCCCATCTTCCTGTCACCTCCTCCTTCTGTATTACCCGACCCGCTGCCTTCCAGGTTGCTCCCATGGGGGCAGGTACAGGCTATATCGGCGACATCAGCTCAGAGGGTGTATCGGGGCTGAGGACTCTCCCGGGATCTCAAGATGTGCAGCTAATTAGAAGAAAGCCAACCTGGGTTTTTACAAGAAATGGAATTTCAAGGGTTGGGGCTTATGGGATTAAAAGCTCAGTGTCTTTCCAGCCTAGCACACAAGGATGGGAGATTTTAAACAGGGTGGGGGGGAGGGTTACCATGGGACCTGGTACCTCAGACCTTGGCCCTGACAGGAGCCAACGTTGTTACTGAAACGGGACCAGAAGAGGCTACCTGCAGCCATTGAAGGAATGAGGGGCTCTCAGGCCTTCGCGGCTCAGCAGGTCGCAGCCAGTGCAGACGCTAGGCCGAAACCTTACAGATCACATACAGACTCAGAGAACAAGCGTCCAGCCTTGCTCCCAGTGCCAAACGCCTTGCGCCCGCCTCTCCACAGCAACTCTGCAAATCCGCCTTCTCCACTGTCCACACTGTGTCTGATGAGTTCTTTCCCCCCCGCAGCCCCGGCCACGCTCACAGCCCTAGATGTCCCTCACGACGCCGACAGCCCACCTTTGCGCCGGTAGGAATGTGTCTGGGAATGAGTGCAGATTTGTTGGCCAGCCTGGCTACAACAGGGAGAAGCTGTTTTGGCGGACTTGGCTGAGACCTTCTCTGGCCGCCAGGATGCGGAGGCTGTGCTGAGCTCACGCCGCCACTGCTCCAAGTTCTTCCTCTCACTTTACAGGAGGCAGCGGAACCGGGGAGCTCGGGCAGCTGGTGGTAGCCGGCAGCACCTGAGCGGCCACACTGAAAGTCCCGCGACTCGACTGCACAAGCTGTGTTCTTGACCCGGCTGCACTTGTGTGTCTGAGACATGAATAAAACCACTTCCTCCTTCTGGGAGTCAGAGCTCCATAAGGGTGTTAGCAGCTCCCTGAGACGCACCCCCCAAACCTGTCTGCCACGTCAAGGGATAAATGTGTGAGACCTTCAATGACAAAGAACTTTAATAGCATTGGTGCGTGATAACCATGTGCAACAGAAAGGAGCGAAAGAGAGACAATATGACTTCCAAATCAAGCAGCCACATTAGCCATTTGCACCCTGCAGGGTTGGCCCAAAGCCAGACCATTGAGACTCGAAAGCTTTCCCCAGGTCAAGGTGCCTTCTGGTGAGGCTGGAAGGAAAAAGCAAAATCAAAACCCAAGTCCAGATAAAGACCCTTGTCAGCCTCTCCACAGGCCTCTCACCCACGTTTCTGTCTCTTCCAGTGTCTCTTTCCATGTCCCTCAAGTTCCTGGAGCAAGACCAAGGCCGAGAAGTGCACACCGCTTCTTCTTCACACTTCTCTGCTCCACGGGCCCCTTCAGGTCTGTGCTGTCCTCGGCTCCCTTTTAGCTTCCCCTGGTCACTGAGCACCACACAGCAGTATCTGGAGCTGGAAACAGGGCCCTCTGGTTTTAGAACACTCCATTGTGGGGTGCAGAACGGTGGTCAGGAGCGATGGTACCCCAGGCCTGCACTCCGATTATATGCTGTGTTCCTCAGTGACACTGCACTGCAGACTGGATCCAGCTCTTGCGGGCCAGGTACGGAGAGGTGAAATGGTTTGTGAAGTCAAACACGCACCCAGAGAGACAAGCAGTTACTGTGACACCCAAGCAGCTTACCTAACATAGGTGAAATAAACGCCAGGCCGAAAAAGGGAAGCTGGCCCAGAAGGGAAGGGCGGGCTGGCGGCAATGTTGCACGAGGGTGCCCACGGAAAGCCTCCCCGTGAAGGTTCCATTTCAGCAGAGGGACTTGGGGGTCTAAGCAGTGGACAACGGAGGGCAGGCCTCCTTACCTCTTAGTATAGGAGGTGGGAATTTAGTGCAATTTTTCCAGTCCCCATGACAGAACATGTAACAAGGTGGTCCCCAGGAATAGGGGAGGCCCCAGGTCCCCTGCCCCACCCAGAGGAGGGCGGAGCGGAGCAGGGAGGAGACCTGGAGAGGAGACTGAGGAGGAAGGAGGCAGGATGGAGCCAGGAGGAGACCCGAGCGGGCACCGGGAGCAGAGACCTGGGGCAGCGGAGCAGTGGCTCCTGTTTCTTGGCCCTGCCTGCCCTGGGGGGCGCAGACGTGGGGGAGCCCCGCGGGGAGGGGACCGGGCGGCTTTCGTCTTGGTTTGATGTTGCTCTCTTGCTCCCTCCCAGACCTGTCTGGCCCTGGCTGACCCTTTCCCGTGGGTCCCTCCGGGAGGCGCTTTAGGCCGCGGCCAGCCGGCTCGTGGGCCTGCTCTGGGCCAGTCCCTTGTGGGGGGACTTTGAGCCACAGGGGACGGGTCACTTTGGGTGCGGACGGCAGAAGCTATGTAGAGGCAGAAGTTATGTAGAGCCAGCAGGTGTGGGGGTTCTGCAGTGCCCCTCCCTGCCCTGTAGCAAACATCTTAGGGGGGCAATAATGGTAACAGGGTGACTTGTGAAGGGGGGTAAGTAACTGTGACTAGCGTTAGGGTGCTGGCAGTGGAGGGATAGAAAGAGCAGGGTTGACTACTTTTCAGGGGGCTACTTAGTAATTTGATTTGTGGGCTTTGAGAGGAGTTGGGAGTGATGCCAAAGTTTTCGGAGTGAAGCTGCTTTTAAGAGGGATGATATGAGACCAATGACTCTTTATTCAATGTTTACGCTAACAGTCACGGTGGAACTGCAAGGGCCGCGTGGAGGTGGGCCTTACGACGCCTTCTGCTTCGCAGCCACTCCACCGAGCGGCCTACCCTTGGGTTTCCGCGCAAGCGCACCTGGGCGTGTGGGCGGCGGCCTGGCACGCGCACGCGCACGCCCAGGCTGGGGGGGGAGGGGCCGCTTTCCGTGCATGCGCACTTCAGGGCCTAGGCCGCTTTCGCGCACGCGCACCTCGCTCCCTTCCTACCGCCTCCTCCCTCCCCCCCCTTCCCGCCCTCTCAGTGCGTCTGCTGCGCGGAGCTTGGGGGGGTGGATGACGCCGCCGTGAGCTTTGTGACGCGACTGCGCGCGGGGGTGGGGGAGGGAGCGGCGCGCACGCCGCCCGCCCTCTTCCGCCGCCGCCGCCGGAATGCAAACATCTGCCCCACGTGCCGGAAGCCAGGGCGCGGCGACGACGCTGCTCCACGCCAGGTCCTGCCGCCTGGAGCCCCTGCGCGTGTCATCGCGAGACGAGCTTGCCGAGATGGCCGCGGCTAGTCAAGGTAGGAGCGGGCGGGCGCGCGCCGGGGAGCCGGCTGCCTGGGCGCCG
>NW_004567158.1:898522-915825 GCF_000260355.1 Condylura cristata
GCGGCCGGAGCGTGCCCGGGGCGCGCGGCCAGGATGTTCCCTCGCCCTCCCCCGGCGGGGGCGACGTCAACGCTGGAAACGGTGTTGGCGGAAGCGGCGTTGCGCCGGCCCCGCGGGGCGCCACGACTGGCGGTCAGTCCCTGGGGGCCGGTCTGAGCGGGGCTCTGGGGGGGGCAGGACTGCCTGTGCTCCCCGCCCTCCCCCACTCCCCGCCCTCGGTGAGGTCACGGCCCGGGGACGGCACTAGGGGACAGCTGCACCCAGAAAGTTGTGTGCGCCGCCCCCAAGTCGCTCCTGAGCCACCTGCCAGCAGGGCGGGCGGGTGGAAGGTTGGCTGGACGGTTGCCGCCGGCTGCCACGCGGGGGCAGGAGCCGGGACGGGCTGTGCCGCGCGTGGCTGCATCTCGAGTTCTGCCTTTAGCGTGTGCGCGGTGGCAGGGCCGAAGTCGAGGGTTGGCTGCACCCGCTGATACTTGGGGGTGCTTAGGCAGCTGTGCAGTGGCACTGGCGTTCCCGAATGCACTGAGGGGCCTCGTGAAATTACCTCAAAACGAAACTCAAGGGTCATTCTTTCTTCTTCCTGCTCTCCGCAGCAGTGTTGTTTTACTTACCATCAGAGAAACTTCGCGCAGGGCCAGTTCTCAGTGTGCCTGGTCTGGAGCCACACTTGAGATCTCGAATCCTGTTTTGTGTGCGCTGTCGGCAAGGATCAACATGGTCTTTGTTTTCTGCTTTGGGGTTTCTCTTCTGCGGGTCTCTGCTGGTACCAGCGCCTGGTCCCTTCAGGCCTGTTGGAAGGACTTTGCGCTCGAATTCCCTGCTGCCAAGTTTCTGTAAATCAAGTGGCCATATGTTTGCATCTGTTTCTGGACCCTCCCTGCCTTCTTAGGCCATTTCTACAGCTTTCCAAGTCTTGACACTCATGAGCTGTATTGCCCCGTGTTTTACTTGTCGCGAAATCCTCGAACTTTGTTCTTTTCCCCCAGCATTGTGTGGGCAGTTTCTTGGCACCAAGGTGAGGTCTCTGTGCCTCTTGTTGGGGCTGGGTGTTAGTTGGTGAAGCCAGGTCTTAGGGGGCCCTGCAGCTGCTCCCCGCCCTGCGCCCCCCCCCCGCCCTTTAACACAGCTGCCACTCAGTAACCCGCAGAGAGGGCGCGGGTGTGTGCAGATGCTGTCATGAGTCTCGACTCGGCCTGTAAGTGTCCCATCTGAGGGCAGCGGTGAGGGGAAGTGTCCTGTTGACGTCCTGCTCTGCCTCGACTGAGCATCACAGATGGCCGCTTGTCTCCATGAAATTGTGGGGTGCCTTGTCGGGCAGCCGTAGTGTGACGGGGAGACTACATGGAGGTCCTTTGCACCTCTACATTTTAGAACCAGCTTGTCATTTCTAGATAAAAAGTCGCCTTGCACTGGCCTGCTTGGGCCTATCAGTATGTGGAGAACAGGCGCCCGTCCCCACACCCTGTGTCCGCGCATCGGTTCTTGGTTTCCTTGGTGTGCGGGGCAGAAACGCACCTTAGCCGGTGGAGAGCGCCAACGAACGTGGCTTCCTTTCACCCATCTTTGTTTTGGCCAGTGTCTCGCTGTCCTGCAGCCTGTGACTTCACTCATCAGCTAACCCGGCAGCTTCCGCGCGGCCAGGCCGCCTGCCCCGGCAGTTTCAGCATGTCCTTCCTGGGCTCTGCATTTTGCTTCTGTCCCCTGGCCAGTGCCTGCAGTGCCCGGCAGCATGCCGAGGTGACGCGTCCCTCGTGTTGCTGACCTCGGAGCAAGTGTTCCTCGGCGTGAGCGTGACGTCGTGGTTTATTTTCATCCCTGCCCTGTACCCTTTCCGTGTCCTAGCCAGCCCCGATCTTCTCCTGGGCCCAAGGTTAGAAGCTCGTTGGATTTCCCCAGGAGTCTCAGTGTCTCGTCGCAGTGCGTGTTCGCGTTCCCTCCGCTCGCCGTCGCCAGTAAAGGACATTGCCCGAGTGTGTCACGCTTCCATCAGCGCCACGTTGTCTCGCCCTCGGGCTCTTCTGGGGCTCTGCGCGTGGCCTGAATGTTTCCTTGACTTACACTTGTTTGTGACAACGTCTCGACCATGTCCGGTTCTGCTCTTGTTTTCTTTATTTCTTGGTGGTTCCGTGATGCGGCTTTTCCTTTTTGTGTGGGGAATTTAGCCCCTTTCCCTCGGTGCTGTGGGAATGAGGACTGTGAAGGCCGGGCGCCCCAGGGAGTGGCCACGCGGCAAGTGTGCCAAGCAGCTGTGAGGGCCCGAGGGCCGTTGGCTGGCAGTTCGTGTCTCTTCCTTTTCAGAGAAGTGGCTTCCGGCCGAGAACCGGGACGGGAAACGCTTTCTCGTGGGGGGAGGGGGGAATCTTCGGACCTCCACACCTTGGTTTCTTATCAAGTGGCTTTCATCAGTAACGTCTTGTCCTTTTGTCCTGCTCCCACCCACATCTCTGGACTTACTTAGACGGACATTTTTATTGCTCGCTGCAGCACACCTCGCTGGCACTGGCGGGCTGCCCGGCGTGGGGGCCGGCTGAGGGCCGCGCGGGGGTGGGGGGGGCCCTTCCGATCTATGAGCAGTTCTTGCTCGGCACTTGGTTGTTTTTAAATCGGAGCAGGAAAACTGGAGTACTCTGAAGTAGCTAGGGCCATTTTTCTCTAGCAGGTATTGATTTGAGTCTAATTTTCCAAACTACTAGTGAGCACTTCGGAGTTAATTGACGGCTTACAGTACAGTAACACTGGAGGGGCTCAGCACCACTGTCTCCTAGGATCTCAAGACTGGGGCCTGCGGTGACTGTTGTTGGAAGTAACACTTCTTGTTCGATGTCTTCATTCTTGTAGGAAATTTCGAGGCCCTGGACCTGGCCGAGCTCACTAAGAAGCAGCCGTGGTGGCGCAAACTGTTTGGGCAGGAGTCGGGGCCCTCTGCCGAGAAGTACAGCGTGGCCACCCAGCTGCTGATCGGTGGTGTGACTGGTTGGTGAGTGGCGTGGGAGACGTCCCGCCTCCGCGCTTTGCCCAAGATTTAGCGTGAATGTTACGGGAACCCCCTCGCCCCCCGCCCAGCAGCCAGCGCCCTGGCCTTTCGGGCAGCTGCCCCAGTGCAGCACCCACCCGACATGGCTGGGCACAGCTTCGTGGGCGCACGAGCGTGTATATGGAAGGTCCCGTCTGCTCTCCCAGCCGCTGACACCGGGAGCATTAATGAGTGAGCGCAGGTGAGCTCACGGCCGCCAGGGCGCGGGTGTGCCAGCTGCAGCCCCCAGAAGTGGGGCACGCCGAGCCCTCAGGTCCTGGCGTCCCGGGCCCTGGCTTTCTCTTCGGTGCCGTCACTGGCGCTCTTGCTGAGCGACGTGCTGGGACAAACCTCAAACAAAGTGACATCGCATCAGCTGCCGTACTTAAGGCACAGACTCGACAGCTTGCTCTTTCACCATGTCCGCCCCGTCAGCCGCAGCTGAGGCAGTGCCATCTCCATCCGTGAGAAGTGTCTTGCGTCCACGTCCACGGAGTTAATAGTTGTGTCTTCTTTTGTGGCTTCTGTCACTCAGCATACTCGGTTGCGGTTCATGTGCTTTGGGACCGCTGCTCTCACGTAGGGCAGGTGGGTGTCTGAGCTTTTTCCCGACGTGCCTGTCCTGTCTCGCAGCTCACAGGCAGCGAGGGCCCTGCGCCTCGAGGCCCGTGGCCCCGCTGGTCCGGCGTCCCTGCCGTCCTCTTGGGTGCGAGCTGTTGTCTCACTGTGCTTGCGACGCTTCCCTGCCTGCCTGGCACGGCTGCTCGAGCCCTCCTCGAGGCGTGCTCTGCCACCACGTGTCTGCACGCAGTGTCTTGGTGCTGTCTGTTGGGCTGGGAGCTCCCTGTCCTGGCTCGGCTCTCGGAGTGTGACTTGCCAGTGTGCTGCTCTGCAGCTTTCTGCCTACCGGTGTCTTGGGAAGAGCAGGAGTTCTGACGCTCAAAGGTGGTTCGTCTGCTCCCTCCTTCCGCGCCTGCCTTTTGGAACCGTTCCTGCGAATGTGTATAACACGGGGCCACCGAGGTTTTCGTCTGGACGATGTGTGGGTGCGGGGCTTTGGGCCGTGCTCCGTCGTGGTTTCGCCCGTGCCGCGGCAAGGAGCGTGCCTTCTGCAGCCAGTGCCGGTGCCGGTGCCTCGATGACTGTAACTATAATCCTGGAATCAGGTGGTGTCAGCCTACACCTTGGTTCTTTCTCCATCTTGACAGTTGTAGCTACTTCACGTGTTTGTGTGAATTCTAGAATCCGCGCTCCATGGTGTGCTGCCGTTGCTTTTCAAGTTTTAGTTTCCTGTCGATCATCCAGAGACGTGCAGTTGAGTTTTGTGACCCTTGCCGATCCCTGCTGCAGTGCTGACAGTCGCTGGGCGCCAGGACCTCCTTGGGGTGGGAGCCTGCTTGGGAGGCACGTCAAGCGCACGGAGTCAGTGCAGCAGACGCCCAGGTTCAGGGGAGCCCCAGGCGAGGCCCCGCGCCGAGGTCGGACCCGGCTTTCCTGCAGGCAGCGCGAGGCTTCCTCGCCTCTGGGACCTCGCGCTGTCGCGCTCCTGGCCTGCATGAAGGGGTGAGCAGAATGGTGAGGTGAGGTGACCTTCCCATTTTCGAGCAGGGGCGGCAGAGCTTTCTACAAAGAGCCAGCGAACAGCTCTTTCAGGCTCGGCAGCTGTAGGGGAGCTGGAGCCGCGGGCACCTGGTGGGCAGGAAGAGGAAGCCGAGGAGCGCCCTGTGGGTGCGCCCTGAGTGAGAAGCTGTCTGGGGGTGAATGTTCCTGCTGTGTCAAAGCTGCTAATAGGTCAAAGAGACAAAGGCTGCGCAGTGAACGTTAGCATCTGGCAGGTTACCAGTGACCTGGTAACCTTCATCAGAATCGTTTCCTGGAAGTCCCAGGACTAAGGCTTGTTCTGTTCCAGGGCACCCCATGTGAACTGGGGGCCCGACTGTGGTCCTCACCTGTGCGCTTAAGGCTCACCTGCAGTCCTGAGTTTATGTGCAAGAGAGAGGGGTGAGTAACTCGGAAAGACAGAGCCACATGTTGGTGAGTGGGACCCAGCCGTTCGCCGACCTGGAACCCCAGTAGCATGCCGAGAGCCAGTGGAGAGCCGAGAGACCCCCAAAGGCCACACGGCGGATTTTATATCAGATCCGGACACGTAACTCCACCCTCATGCCCCAGCGTCCCTCTGCCTCTGGGTGGAGGCGGGGCCCCCAGAATGTGCGTCTGTAGAGTTCCTTCGGGACCCCCTCCCCTAACTCTTGGATTGGGTTGGGAGAGCGGGAGTGGGGACGGAGATGCGAGTGGCCGACCTGGGAGCCCCTGGCTGTGCAGGGGAGCAGAGGGAAGGCGTGCTGCCGAGGGGTCAGTGAGCCGCGGGGGTAGCACAGAGTCCCTGCCCTCGCAGGCCTGGGGCGGGCGGCCGTCAGGAGCCCGTCGGCCGGGGCCCCTCTCCCTCTGGTTTTCCTGCAGAACAAGATGCCACCACCCTGGCCTCCATCAGGCCGCGCTCCTTGGTCCGCTGCCCCGGCAGCTGCACCGCCCGCTCCTGCTGCCTGCTGCTGCCACCTCCCTGCAGCCTCCGCAGTAGAGCGGCTCGGGCAGACACCAGCCACCGACCCGCCTCCTGCACTTTGCTTCCCCAGGTGCACGGGCTTCATATTCCAGAAGGTTGGCAAGTTGGCTGCGACTGCTGTGGGAGGTGGATTTTTTCTCCTGCAGGTCAGTATGAGAAGGGCTTGGAGATGCCTGCGGTCGGGGGTGAGGGGACCGCAATGCGCAGAGCTGTGCATCGAGGTGTCAGGGGCTTGAGGGGTTGCTGCTGCCCTGCGGGGTGGTGGGGCTGCCCCGGGCCCCGCAGTCATGGGGACTGCTCTGTGGGCTGCTGTGCGTCCTGCCAGACACACGTGTGCGTGGGAAAGGGCCACCCCGGGGGTGCCTGGCAGCGCCACCCTTCCTCTTCAACCTGGAGGTCATTTGCTTCCTTGCCTTGCCCTGTGAGTTGGCGGCGATGCCTGGCCAGCACGGCGCTGGGGTGCGGTTGGCGGTGGACGGAGGCTCCGCGCGGCCCTGCCCATGCGGCCGTGGGCCTGGCGCTCCTGCCAGTGTTCCCTCGTGGCCCTCTTCACTTCACTGGTGGCTCGGAGTCCGCCTGCTTCGAGGCCAGGCTGCGGGGTAGTGCAAGTGGCGCCCGCACTAGTGGTCTGCTTGGAGCGCCCGGTGGTACGCGGCGCTGCCACGGGCCGGCTCCCAGCTACCCGCCGTGGCCACACGCTTCCCGACGGCGTCCTTGCCTCCAGTCCTAAAAGCACGCTGGTCATGGTGCTAATCCACCCTCCCTCGGGAGCGCTCGCTGGCCGTTAGGGCCCCTTCCCCTCCATTGGCTTCGCCCACTTTCTTTGGCCTCGGGCTGCCCGCACACATCGCAGGAAGACCCCCCCGCACCCTGTGGTCGGATTTCTTGGCACCTGTCCTTTGCCTTTCATGAGGCTGGTCGTGCGCAGCGTGGCATGCTGGCTGGGCCGTGTCCGCCCAGGGCCGTGACTCCCGCGCACCCACCACTGCCAGAGCCTTGAAGTGGCCCCTAGAACTCGCGCCGCCATGGGGATGAGCGACTGGTTGGCAGCGACTTTCCTGAAGCAGAGACTCCGGGATGAGCAGGACGAGTTTTGGCTTCGGGCGTTTGAGCTGTGCGGTAGGCACGGCCTGCCAGAGCCTGCTGGAGACCGGGTGGTGCAGTCGTTGTCACCAGCTGTGGGTGACCCCGGTCCACTGAAGAGTGTGGGTCAGTCTCCTCCCGCTCACTCCTCGGTGGAATTGTTCTCACTGGGTTTATCTACCCTTGGGGATGGAGGGCCCGTCTGAGAGGCCCGGCAGGGACGAGCTCGGCGTCGGGAAGCTCAGGCCTAGGTGGCCCGTGAGTCCTTCTCATCACCTCACACTCGACTGCCAGCTCTGATGTCCGTGGCGGCTTAGTCGAGAGGCTACGTGTTGACTTCCAGCCCAAGGCCTGGGCCTGGCATGGAGGGTGGGTGCTGAGTGGACGCTGTCGTCGTCCCATAAAGAACCGGAAGTGGAAGGTAGCCTTTGACGCCGAGCCTGTTGCTCGCACAACAGGGAGGCATTCTGACTTGTTTGTTGTTCAACTCTAGCTCGCGAACCATACTGGCTACATCAAAGTTGATTGGCAGCGCGTGGAGAAGGATATGAAGAAAGCCAAGGAGCAGCTGCAGATCCGCAAGAGCAACCAGCTCCCCACAGAGGTCAAGAGCAAAGCAGAGGAGGTGAGACGTGCTGCCCCTCCGGCCAGGGCCCGTGTGGCCGGCTGTCGGTGCCGCTTGGCCTCACGCTGTGGCTGGAGCCTGCTAACCCCACTCAGGCTGTGTGTGCAGGGGCACACGGCCACGTGGGCGCACCGGCCCTGGGCACGCGCTCGTCAGAGCTGGGTGCTGCTCCGCCTAGACAGTCACTTCCGGTGCCATCTGCGCCACAGGCAGCGTTGGCTCTCCGGGGGCCCCAGCTCTCCCAAGCCTCCACCACAGGCTCAGGTCAAGTGCCCCGACGATGGGCAGGTGAGGGCTTGGCCTGCAGGCGGCTCCGCTGGCCGAGCCCTTAGTGCAGTAGCCCGTCACGCTGTCTTCTGTTTCCAGGTGGTGACTTTTGTGAAGAAGAATGTTCTGGTGACTGGTGGATTTTTCGGAGGCTTTCTGCTTGGCATGGCTTCCTAAGGCGGGCGACGTTGCCCCCGTTTTGCTGTGCTTCTCCAGCCAGCGGCCTCTTCACGCCGTCGCAGGACACGAAGCCTGTCCTCCTCCTCCTCTTCCCGAGCCTTCCTCCCTGCCGTGGCGTGTCGGGGGCACCTGCAGGCACCCGTAGGCGCAGGTTAGCCAAGAGCTTGTCGACAGCAGAAGAGACAGTAGTCTGCAGCTCTGCTCCCTGCACACTCCCCAGCTGGCTAATCTCCGTCAGCAAGGGGGTTCCTTTCTCCTGATTCACGTGCTGAATAGAACTGCTGCAAGATGGTGGCCGGGGCAGGGGGTGAGTGGATCCTCAGAGTTGTCCTGAACTGGTGATTTGGAAGAGAAGTCAGCACCTGGAGGCCTTGTGTGTGCGGGAGGGAGCGGAATACACTTGCCTTGAAGCATAAACGATGTTGCTGTGGTGTCCGCTTTGTTCAGTCGGCTCGAGGCTACGGGAGAGCGCTGTTGCCCGCGGCCGCCGGCCCCACTGAAGGCATGTGGGCCGCCCGCAGCCGGTGGCGCGTCCCGCCTGGCTGCTCACGCCGCTCACAAGAGGCGGCCATAGGAAAGGCTTAGCTTCGAAATGGGAAGTGTCTTCGCCTCTTGTCCACACACCGAGCAGCCGCAGCTCCCAGTACCAGAGCCAGCTGCTCTCTTCAGGCCGCAGCTGCAGGCGTGTGCGCGGCCCCAGTGGCCCTCGGGAGATAATGTCACTTGCTGTCTCCCGGCGCTTGGAGCTGCTCTGAACACTACAGACACCCACAGTCTGGGCGCCTCGCAGCAGTGGCCCGCCGCCTTGTGCGCTCCCTGGGTCCTGTGGCTCGGTGCCTGTTGAGTGTGCAAAGGGTTTGTGGAGGGGTCGGGACGGGGCCGCCGAGCGCACGTCTGCGCGGCCCCGCCTGGCGCGTGTGAGGGACCTTCCTGTAAGCGTCTGTGCTCCCTTGTCGGGGTTGCCGTACCGGCTGTAGGGATGGTAGCGCTGTCTGGACCTCACCTGTTCGCATGTTTCTCCTGCGGTCGCCGCGGGACTGCTGCCTGTTTTTACAGCTGTCACCACAGCCCTTGTGCCTGTCGTGCTGTGTCACCGTGTTTCGCACATCTCTGGACCTGATTTCCAGAAACCACGTGGTGGTGCTTATTTCTGATGTACGGATCTGAAGCGGCCCTGAACGTTAGAGCAGTGTTTTTCGCGAGAACAGTGGTTTTTGTTTTTCTTCCTTTGACAAAGCACACTTTCGAGTAACTGTGCAGTCAGCTCATTGATGTGCAAATCTTTGCTTTCTGGACTTGGCAAAATGTGCCATCCCGTGGGGGCCGCCTGGCGGGACTCGGTGACGACCTGCCTCGGTGTTCCCTGGCAGCTCTGGGCGGAACCTCAGAGCCTCTTGCTGGTGTGGTGAAATCGCGGCGCTGCTGAGCCGACCGCTCGCCCAGAAGGCGGGGGGGGGGGGGGGGCAGCAGGGTGTGACGCTCTGGGGGTAGGCGGTGGGGCCAGGCCTGGCCTGTTCGCCGGTGAGGTCTAGGCCGCAGGCCCAGGCACCGTGTGGCCGCGCACCAGGCCTGAAGACGCCTGTGGGAAGCGGCCCCGGTGTGTGTCAAAGCAGCTGAGCAGAAAGACGCAAGCAACGGCGCGAGCACTGTCAGGCCACAGCTGCCAGGAGCTGCCACTGTCCGTTGGAGCCTTCAGTGTAATTCCGGTCTGTACGGGGGTGAACACGCTATTAAACACTTCATTAAATTGTCTTCCTGTTCACACGAGACTTGGCCTAGATGATTTCCCGAGGTGGCTCCCGGCTCTCATGCGCTGGCCTGTGCCCCCAACTTCTATTTTGGAGGCCTAACCTGCAAGGTGACCGTGTCGGCGTTGGTTGACTCACGCAGGCGGACTGGTGCCCTTTCCAGAAAGCGTAGAGCTCCTCTCCTGGCATGTGCTCACCTGGAGCTCACAGAACAGCTTCCAGAACAGGGCAACACAACTGTCTTACTCTGCCGCAGCAGCCCAAGGTCCTAGGCCACCTGTCAGAAAGTCTGCTCTGCCTCAAAAGTCATCTGTGGGGGTGTGAGGCATGCTCAGTGGCGGTTCTAGAACCTGCTGCCGTCTCAGCATGCTGGGTTTGACTCTAAGGACGTTTATAGACAGCAGCCCAGCAATGAGTTCCTGAGCAGGCTGCAATTTCCTGGTGGTGACCTGCGCGGTGGCCCCCAACCAACCCCAAAAGTAGTAGTGAGGGAGCGGCTTCCCCTGAGATGTTTGGGACAGCCTCAAAGCTGGCACGTGGGTACTCCCGAAGCAAGGTCCCCCTGCTTGGCAGACGGCTGCGTTCTGAGCGGGTGTAGGGTTTTCGCCAGAAACACGCCTGAGAACCCTGTCTCTGGCAGGGCGGACTCCTGGTCACATACTACCTGCTTTTCATCAGGCCAGGCCAGGCCAGGCCAGGCCAGGCCACCCTCTGCTCGCCCGTCTGCAGCTGCCCCCTTAACGTCGTGAGCAGCCTTCCGCAGGGACGTCCCTGCTTGCTACTCAGAAGCTGCCTGCACCGTAAATGTGTCTTAAACCAGCTTGACCCTCGTGTGTGCACAGCTGAAGCTGGGCTGCAGGACCGGCCACCACCGGGTGCCAGCTGTGCCTGCCTGCCTGGGATGAAGGGCCTGGGCAGGCGCAGCTGCAGAGACCCTGTCCTGAGTGCTGGATGCGCCCCATTTGGAACCAGCTTGGTGGGAGCTTCGGACTCTGAGCACACTGCTGTGAGCGGTCTCCTCTGGGGCCCTCCCCGGGGCACGTGTCCTGGCTCCCCAACCTGGAAGCTGCCCATGCCCCATCCTCCCCTGGGCAGCTGAGCTCCTGCCCCTTTGCTGGGACGCCCACCTGCCGAGGGTCCCCATTCCTGGCCCCTGGGCTGCCGAGAGCCCTCGGCACCGTGTCACGCCTGGCTTGCTCCCGGGGGAGACCAGACACGTTCTTGTAAGTCAGTGTCTCACAAGTACGAACCGAAATCTTTGCTTAACAGGTTTATTTTAGCAGCTCGGGTTTATTGCGTTGTGCATGTTTATTCTGCTTGGGGTCTGTCTGCCCTGTGTAGGTGGCGGAGCCACTGGCTAGTTGAGCCGTGCGTCTGGTGCCCGCTGCTGCTGGAGCCGGCCTGGAGGCCTTGGGCCGGTTGTGACTTCTCAGAGAACGTCGCTTCGCAGTGGCTTTGGTGCCAGGCTTTCTTCTTCTCTCTCAAACCCTGAGCAGACCAGCGATCTGCCCTTGGGGAGGCGGGCACAGCACTGGCGCAGTTCCCGGAGCGCAGCCTGGCACTTGGCCTCCGCATAGCTGTTGGCTGAAAGACAAGGTTACGCTCTGTCGTGCGCTCTGGAGGCCCAGGCACCCTGCGTGGGGCTCGGGTGGTCTGACTGCAGCGCCAGGCTTGTCGGCAAGAAGCTGCTTTCCAGAGGGCCAAAGGCTCTCACACCCTTCCCCTCCCCCTTCCTCTTGGCGCTGGCCCCGAAGCCCCTCTGCACGTTCTGGCCACGGGGCCTTTGCTGCTTTGGCTTCCCCACGCCTGAGCTTCAGGGCCTGCTCGCTGCAACGGGGTTGTGGGCACTGCGGACGCCTGCTGGCCACCGGGCTACTTCCTGCCGGGCCCTGGACAGCGACCCTGGGCCCCAGTCCTGAGCCCGCCACCGCTGTGCAGGGCTCGCTCTGGACAGCAAAGAACTGAGTCCAGAGCTCTCCAGTTGTGACCTCCACATGGTGGCCGCGCAGTCATCTCCTAGCCCCCCCAGGGATGAGGCCAAACAGTCTGTGCACAGCCCTAGGGTAGTGCCACCTTAGCTGTGTTTCCCCTTCAAACCAGGGAGCAGAGATGTTACAAAGTATTCCTCCTTCAGGGCCAACGGGAGGGATAGGTTAGAGGAAGTCCACAAACCAGGGTTTTGTGCTGGGGAGAATGACAGTGGCCAGTTGTAAAATTCACACACTTGCTCACAAGTCCTTCCTCTTCCTGGTCTGTGGAGATGATGCTCTGCCCTTCCATCCTGACCCCCGCACCGTCCGGACCCCTCGCACCTGCCACCATCGCAGCCGGTCTCTGCTCAGCTTCAGGTCACGCCTCTGGTGGCTCCCACCCCACCCCCGCCCACAGGCCCTAGATGGCGCAGGCAAGCCTGGCCGAGGCAGGCCTTAAGCCCAGGCCGAGATCACCTCACTTTATTTTCAGCATCTTGGGTGACAGTTACAGCAGCGTTCTGGGGGAGTCAGTATTCTTTGCTAAGACAATGAACGTTTGCTCTCAGTTCATAGTGTAGAAATTGAGCATAATACCACCTTGTAAACATTTCTGTATGGCACAGGCTTGCTTCTGGCACGGGTCCTTCTGTGGCATTTCCAGAAAACTAAAATGAAACAAAAAGAGACATTTTTATTTTGTGTTTACCACGATCTTAGAGCCCTTTTAGACGGACTTCTTGAGACAAGCAGTCACACTTGCTGGAAAACAATGACACTGAAAATTCTCTTCCCACTCAAGTAATCAACTGTAGCTTTACGGCCTCCGCCTCATTCAGCGTGGAAGACAGAAGCAAGCTGACGTGGTCCAAAAAGCCTTCGGTGCGATTGTGCTGGTGGAGTCGCCCGCGCCACAGCCCTGCGCCCCCACAGCTGGCCCCGCGCCTGCCCGGCTACCGCGGCAGCCCCTGGAGCCTCCCCCCATTCTCCTGTGTGCGCACCCGAAAGCCAAAGCCCTGGGGGGTCCAAGGCCGCAGCTGTCATGCCCGAGGGTCTTCCTAAAGGAAACGCTCACTTGTCATGGACTCAAACCATCCCGACCACTGGACCCAGAACTTTCCTCAGCAGGCAGCCACGCGGTCTGGGAACCAGGCAGGTGCTGGCGGCCTGCGGCGCTCGCGGGAGCCCGCTTATGTGCAACCTCGAGCCAGAGGAGCGATTCCAGTGCTTGCGAGTTTGCGCACCGACTTCCAGGCACTCGGAGACACAACTTGGGGAAGGAAAAGGCCCGGGAGCCTTTGCAGCTTGTGCCACCGGTGCCGGCAGCTTCTGCCCCGCCTCTGGTCCCTGGGTTAGGCCGGCCGGGCTGGGAACAGGAGTGAAACCTAGACATTCACGGGCCGGGAGAAGGAAAGGCGGGCGAGTTGCGGGCGCTCCTCTAGGTCAGTACCCAGTCCTTGGCGAGCAGGGTGGCTGTCCTGCAGCAGGCGCTGACCGTCGGGGACTCATCGGGCCCAGGCCCAGTGGTGTCGTCCAGCGAAGGCTCTGTGGTGCGCTCCCAAGGGCTCGGTTTCAAGTTACGTGTCCTGACTGGGTGTGTTCGTGGACTGGCGCTCTGCCCGCGCCCCCTCTCTGCAGTCCCGCCTGTGGGGCTCTGCACGACCCTTCCTAAGCTTGTGTCCGTGAGCAGTTGTTCAAGCCACTCCCGCCCCCATGCCCCGCGCTGGGTACACTGCAGTGGGGGGCGAGGCGATGGCCCGGCGCGGGGGGCGGAGGCGCGCATCTTCCCAGGGCCGCGCACCTGCGGAAGACGGACGGTCAGCGCGGGGCCGGGCACAGCGGCGCGCACGGGCAGGGCGGGGCACGGGCAGCGGGGTACGTACCGGGTTAATCGTGGGGTAGAAGCCGAAGCAGCAGCTCCCGCACCCCCCTGACCTGTCGGGGAAAGCACAGTTCAGGGGCGCCGCCGAGACCGCGCAGCGCAAGGTGCCCGGGCCACCCGCGTACCGTGGCGTGGTGCTGGATCTGCCACAGGCGAGAGCTGCTGTCCATGTAGCGCCCCTCGGGGTAGAGCTGCCACATGAGAGGCAGCTGGGACGTGCGGAGGTGACTCGGCCTGGCCGCGTCACCTAAGGGCACCTGCACCTGCTTCACTCGCGCCCTGAGGCAGCTCGTCTCCTGGGGAGAAGTGACGGAAAACAAGAGCGGACTTCAGATCGCGGCGGCTGCAGGGGGCTGAGAGCAGCGCGCGTCAGTAGGGAGCCGGCAGTTACCTCCTCCAGGACAGCCACCCACGTGCGCTGGTGCTCGTCGCGGTAGACGCCTTCCCGGTGGGCCCAGAGGCGATCGGGTGGGGCCCCCGCGTCCTCTCCTGCCATGCTGGGCTGTGGCTTCCAATCCTAGCCCTGCTTTTCTGCACCTAAGCCTGCAGTGCCCACGCACAGGACACACGTGTGACTTGGGTTGAAAGGACTCACCGCGGGCACGGCGACCGGCCGGGTGACCACTGAGCACAGCCAGAGCCTCAGGAGCAGCCTGGCGAGGGCCCACCTCTGGTGGGCCACCTGCCGGGTCCCCAGGTGAACGTCGGTGCAGGCGGGCCCCCCGTGCAGAGACGGGCTCTACACTGAGGCGAAACGTTTGCTTTAGGCCCGTTTACTTAGGTCCCTTACAGTGGCTGCACGTTTCCAGAGGGTTGACGGAGGGGAGTGTCGCGCTGTGACAGGCTTTCGGGACCGTGGTGGTTGAGAGATGAGTGAGAACAGATGGCAGCTCTCCATCCAGCCCCTTTGCACTGGCTGCCGTGTCGGGCCCGGACAGGCCCTGCGCCCTGGCGAACCGCTGCCGGCAGCCCAGGAGGCGCCGCGCCCCTAGCCGTGTGGCGCGGGAAGGGCGCAGCGCCGCTTCCCACATCTCTGCCACCAGCACAGCAGAGAGGCAGCGGGGACTCTGGCCACGGACACAGGCCTCTTCCCAGGAGCTGTTAGCGGGAGGCGGCTGCAGTGCAGGTCAGGCTTTGCCCCCAAAGCCCGAGCAGAGAGCAGGCTCAGCAGCGCAAACCACGGCAACTGTGGGCACGGAGCGAGTCCGCAGCCTGAGTCGCATTTGTCTTTGCTCTTGGCCGCGTGGCTCGCCTTCCCTGAAGGGAAGGCGCAGCTGCCGCACTCAGCACTCCGTCTCACCTCAGGGAACCACCACAGCCCTTCTGCCATGAGGGGGTTTGTGAGCCCTCGGCTGTGCACACTCCCAGTTCACAGACCCCCGAGAACGGAGCCCTTCTCTGGAACTACCACCGGACTTCTTCCCAGCTGTCCCGCTGCAGCGGGCGCCACCGAATTGACACAAACGCCCCCAAGCAGCGGGCTCCTGCAGCAGCTGTCTGTCTGCCTCCCCTGTGCACAGCGCTCGCCACTTACGGCAGCAGTGGCATCTGTGTCGAGGCAAAGCTCACAGCCTGGCCTCCGACACCTTACCGCGCTCCGCGCAGTCAGCGCAGGCCTGCTCATCGGCACTGCGTGAGTGGCGGCGGAAGGGGCTGGGGGCCCGTGACACAGACTGCCTTGTCAAAGCCAGCTCTCTTGCCTGCAGCGCTCTCGGTTGCTGTGTCTCCCGCCGAGGCCTAAGGGACGAGCGGCGCGGGCAGCCGGGGCATCTGCTGGCGATATGAACCGCATTCAAGTCTGGCTACACACACAGCTCAAAACAGTGTGCCCTGTGTCTACTTTAGGAGTGATCGAGGGCTAGGGGCTGAGGGCCAGCTCAGATCCTGGGCCTGCAAGCACTGACGTCAACGGGGAAGCACCCCAGCAGACTCGAGCACACAGGAGCCCTCGGCTGGGCTGCTCCGAGTCACTACGAAGAGGCTGATGAGTCACCACGGGACCTTCCCAGAAGAGAGGCGGCCTGCTGTGCTGCCACTGGTGGGCGGGACGGAGCCCAGCGTCACAGGCGCCCTCGGCACACAGGCCTGGGCCTGGCAGGCACCGAGCAGATGCATGTTCCTTACAGGCCATCTGTTCGCAAAACTGCAGGCCCCTGACTGACATGTCTCTTCCAAGTGGAGCGCAGTTCGGGTCCGGGGGCAGGATGACCCACAGATACCCAATGCCGCTCTGCAAGGATGCAACTGGCTGCCTGTTCACAGGGACTGCGGCTAGCGTGTCTGTACAGGATGGGCCCAAGGACTCGTGGGAAGTCTTCTGCGGATTACGTGTTCACTGCCCGACACCCTCACCCAAGGGCTGCCTTAGGTGGCAAAACCACCTTTTTTCCTTCACAGAATGAGTTTTTTGGTGCCTTCTACAGAAGTCTAATTTGCTTTTTCCCTCGGTGTTTGAATACTTTGTAAGCATTAATCCATTAGACACATTTTATTTGAAATCCACGGAGTCATCCAGTGACAGTGCAGGAAACTACCAGAACTGGGCCCACCTCAGGGCCCTGGCTGTGGATCCTGATTCAGCCCCACTGGCCGTGAAAGCAGCTCAGCCGCAGAGACGTGAAGGACAAGTAACTCACTTAGCGCTTCCTGTGTGTAATCTTTACTGCACCTGACTGGAGCGCCCGAAATCAAGGGGGAGGGAAGACACAGAGAAGTCAGGACTTGCAGATCACACGGCTCTAACACTGCAGCAGTAGTCCCTTGAGTGTGTCACACAACACCCTTGTCACAGGTGTGGAACGTTAGGGCTCACTGCGTGGCCTCAGTCATGACTCGGTGGCTGCACACACAAAGGACTGGCATGTACGAGAACTCAGCAAGCCCCAGGTAGAGCAGCAGCGAATTGCCCCTGCAGGAGGGCAGTGAAGGCCACACCTGCTGCCAAACTGACCCTTTGGGGAAACTGACATGACCCAAGGGCCTTGCTGGAAATTTCAGCACAGCCTCTCCATTGGGGACAGTTGTCTTGGGGCGCCGGGGCCTGGGACCCTGGCACCTTGAATTCTGCACGCACATCAGTGTGGCGAGACTCGCGCTGCGATGCGCTGGGAGCAAACAGCAAAGCCACGTCTTTCCCAGCACTGCCGAGACCGCAGGCCCGGGGACAGGCCGCTGCCGCACCGCCCACAGGGAGGCTGGCCCCCCGCTGGGGACACAGGGCCTTGGGAGCCAGGCTCAGTCTTGCGGCCAGGTGCAAGTGCTCCCCTAGGAGTGGGGTGGTCTGTACTCCCGGAGGCACGTGGGACGACCTGCCCTGCTCCCTGCCACCACCGCCAGCCAGCCACCGTCACCGCTGCCGGTACAACCCCGCCCTGTCTGACAGGGTCAAGAGCAGGTGCGTGAGCGGGTGTGTGTCCTGGGCGCTCCCCGACCTTGAATCCAAGCTCAGGCCCCTGCCCCTTCCCTGCATCCAAGAAACAGACAACTAGAAGATTCGGCAGAAGGCGCAGCCGCCAAGCTAAAGAGTGAGACTTTCAGCTACAGAACAACAGTGCATCTGCCAGAGGTTACTCACATGAATGTAATGTTTCTTGGGCTACTTAATCCGCCTCGGGGAGAGCGAGGCTCAAACTTCCAGACGCCCCACCCGGGCCACTGCAGCCGGGATCGGGATCGGGAGCGGGAGCGGGAGCGGGAGTGGGTCGGGGTCGGGGTCTGCGCGGCAGCCGGGCGAGCCGAGGGGGCCTCCGCGCCCAGGTCGGCCGCCCCGGAGTTACGAGTTACGAGGCCGCCGGAAGTGGTCCGGGCAGTTGGACAGACTCTGGGGCCGCTCCTGCTCCTCAACCCCGGGAACTGACAGCTGAGCCGTGCTAGGGCCCAAAGTGCAGAGCGCGTCCAGCGGTCGCAGGCCGCTTCCCAGGGCCGCGCCGGTGCGTGCAGGCCGCGCGCGCCGCTGCTCTGCGGCGGGGC
>NW_004567158.1:916450-928701 GCF_000260355.1 Condylura cristata
CGCCCCGGGGCATCTGCGGCCGCCTCTTGCGTGCGCAGCGAGCGCCCCGGGGCCCCGAACTGCGTCGGGTGACGTCGGGAGGTCACCGGGAGGGACACCGGCCCCTCCAGAGCCCCCGCCCAGCGCAGGCAGCGAAGCGCGCCCCAGCCCCCAAAGCTTCCGCGGCTGCAGGCTGCAGCGCCCCCGAGCCGCCCAGGGGTGAAAGAGGAGCTGAGCGCCCCAAACCACAGCCCTGCAGTCCCTGCCCACTGTGACCCTGTTCTCTGCTTTTTCCACTCTAGCTCAACGACGACACAAGGTAAGACCCGCGGCCTCAGTTCCAGGCTCTCGCTACTGGGATGACAGCTCTGGTCCTGCTGCCCGCCCTGTCAGCTTCCTGAGCGGCTGGGGGCGCTTTGCTCTCCGCCTGGCTGGGTGTGGATGCCCCGTGGGGAGCCGTGCGTGAGTGAAGCTGGCAAAGTACCATCGCCCACGCAGACAGAGGCCACCATGCTCCCCCAGGCCCTGTGACTGCTTCTCCTGCTTGCCGCGTGTTATGACCTCTGTCCCCGGCAACTGCAGATGAAGCACATCTGAGGCACATTTCTCCTCTTCTCCGCTGTCCCTGCGACAGGCCCGTGGCAGAGGCGCCGCTGACTGGCCCAGCTCTGCGCACCCCGCTTGTGCTGTCCCCGTGTGTTTATTCCTTGCCACCCAAATCTCAGAGCCTTTGTTCTCTATCCCCCAAGGAGTGACTCCAAGTTCGCATACGCCGGAAGTGAACTACGCACCATCGCTGAGAAGGTGAGTGCTCGGGCTTCAGCGGGCTCGGGGCCACGGTCCCCATGTTTCCTCTGGTAAACTCGGATGAGGCGCTGAAGCTTACGGCCCCGCCTGCGGACTCCCCTGCTGACTGCTGTGCCTGCCTGCCCTGGTCAAGGAAAGAAAGGCCTGGCCAGCTCTGCCCCTCACGCTGTGAGCGAGCCACACAGCCCCCTGGCGAAGGGACAGGGCACGCTCGTCTCAGTCTCGCCTTGCCCTCAGCCTCTCTCGAAACAGCAGCTGTGACCACCCCTCCACCCCCAGCTGGACTCGCCTGCTGTCCACTAGCCCCCAGACACCTGCCTGACGCTTCCCTCGACTCTGCTCCTGCGCTGTCTCCCAGGCTTTGGCTGCGGCAGACTCTTGCCGCAGGCACGTCCATGTAGATCCTGTCCGATGCGTGCTGTGCGCCTGGCCGGCCACGTGACCTACCCTCTGCCTTGACAGCTCTGAGCTTCCTTCACTCCCTTCATCTGTGAGGCAGGGACAATGCCAGCCACCCACCCAAGGGTGGGGACGCTTGGCTTTGACTCACGTGTAAACGCGGCCAAGCAGCGGCACGCTGCGTGTGTACGTGTGCGAGCGGGAGAGGGAAGGGCGGCCGCCGGGGAATTCCCGCCCAGAGGCTGCCTGCCCCGGGCCCTGCAGCGGGCGGTGCCGCCAGCCCGTCTTCCCCCAGCCGCGCTTCTTCCTGGTAGCACATCGCACATGGCGCTGCGGCGGCCTGGCCTCTGCCCACCTCCTCGCCCTCACCCCTCACTCACCTCCTCTCGTCCCAGGTCTCCGGGCCTTTCTCGCCCAGCGCCTCTCTGTCTCCGCCTCGCCCACACTTCACACGCCCCAGGCCCCAGAATCGAAACACTTGGCTTCCTTCCCACTCATCTACACGTGTGGCTTGAAGCCCGCTACGGTTTCACTCAAACCTTCTCTCTCATCTTGCCATCTGCTGTCACCTAAGTTCCACACCTAAACCCGCCTGCCTCCCTGGCACCTCAGTCAGCTCCATTTGGCACTTAGGAAACTGTCTGGGCTGTGCACACAGACACACACAGACACACACACACACACAGTGGCCGCGTGCCTCACAGTGTAAGTTGACCACTTCGTTGATTCTGAATGTTAGCTTTTTATACTTCTGTTTCTGGAATGTGCATGTATGAGAGCAACATCTGCTTTCACAAATGGAACCCCTCCCCACGGCAGACGTTGCTGGAACGAGCAGTGAGTGCGGGTTTCCTGCAGGTGGACACCGTGAGAATCGTTCACATTCATTCGGTCATCATCTTGCGACGCTCCGACAAGAGGAAGGATCGGGTGGAGATCTCTCCCGAGCAGCTGTCTGCAGCCTCCACGGAGGCGGAGATATCCTTCTGCTGCGCCTGACCAGCCCAGGGCCCATCACTGGGGCCATCAGCATGTGCCGCTTTCCCCTCTGAGCGGAGGGGCGACTACTTCGTGCCATCCCTGCCTGAGCCAGAGGCCTTGGTCCCGCCGCGGCAGCAGGTGCTGTGGGAGGTGTGGTCTGTCCCCAGGTGGCCTCTCTCCAGTCTTCTGTGCCATGCCCAGTCTTGCTAAGATTGTTTAATTTCACAAGCCTCTTGTCAGCTTGCTATCTTTCCTTGGGAGAGAGGCTCTTTTCAGGGCCAGGCTCCCCAAAGCTGGGTGTCTCTGTCTCCCTACACCCTCGCTTTGGGTGTGGCCAAGGTTTTCGGCTATCACCCATGGAATGGACAAAAATCACCTCTTTTTTTTTTTTTTGTTAAGATTTATTTATTTGTGCACACAGAACTGGAGTACAGGCCAGAGGCTCAGGGGCAGTGAGAGGCTTCCCCAGAGACAGAGCGGGCAGCAGAACAGGCAGATGGACGAAGTCCACTGCTGAGGGGGCAGCGAGTGGGTCAGGACAGGTGCTGCGCCCTGTGGGTCGCCTCCGGGGCTAGGGATCGAGCTCGCACTGAAGCGGCTGCGGCCAGCTTGCAGTGCTGTGCTTTAACCTGCTGCGCCACCAGAGAGGGCCCAAAATCACCTCTTAAACTTCATCACCGTTTTTCTCATTGCCAGTCCATCAGAGTCGTTGGGTAGTTTTCTCTGAAGTACCTGGAGATATCCTTTGCCCATCCTTTTGTTAATTTGGAAAGCATCCCCAAGAGTTGACAGGTGCTGCACAGGTGAAGACAATCAGCTGTTTGTGGTCAGGACAGTAATTTTCTTCAGTTGCCTCATCGTGTGTGTCCCCCCAGATTTGTATGTTGACATCTCGATGTAGTGAGTGCGTGCATCTCCACTCACTGCAGCGCTGCCGTCTTTTCTTAAGCTAATAACTGTGGATCCATCCAAACAGGATGTGCCCAGTCCCCGAAGGCTACATTTTACACGCTTCTGGCTTAGCGCTGGATACACGCTCGATACAATGTGGGCGGCTGTGCCAGTCTGCGGTCGCCTGGGCTGTGCCTCCCGCAGCCCTGAATCCGCCCTCTCAAGGGTGATCCCTAGGGCTCCCGGCAGTGGGCTGGACCCAGAAGTGACGGGGCGCGCGTCTGTCCAGCGGGCATGGTGCTGGGTGGCAGCGGCGGCTGGAGCCGGGCTGTGCAGCCACAGATGGCACGCTTCGTGCACTGCCCCGAAAGCTGGCAGCGACCGGCTTCGAGCTCGGAGGCTTCCTCGCCGGCCTCCCGGGTTTTGTTCCCCCAAGTTGCAATGCCTTGACAGACACACAGGTTGGCAGAGCTGACAGGCCGGCCCATGAGGGTGGTGGGCTGGTACCACTCCCACCCGCACATCACTGTGTGGCCCTCCCACGTCGGTGAGTACTGTGCTGGAAACGAGCCTCCTTCGCCTTCTCCACTGCAGACCTGTGGCTGTGGAAAGCAGTATTCAACCTTCAACACGTCCTCATGTTCACTCCTTCGTGTCCTGACAGGAATGATTCATGTCTGGGGCATTTTAATAAAATCTTAGTGCTGTGCTTGGAAGCTGACACTTGGCTTCTGTTCCCAGAGTGAACAAAATTCTCCTTGCAGATTGCCCGGGCACGAAGCCTGATGCTTCTCTGTGGGGAGAAGGGAATCTGGGTGCGAGTCACGGGCCCCTGGCCTAAGGGCAGCCAGTTGGCCCCTGCTTTGTCCCTCGCAGGGGGTGAGGTCATCACACGGTGCGTGTCCCTGGGCAGGGAAGTCAGCGCAGTGTCGGGCTCCAGTGCCAGCCGGAGCTCCCGGACCTGTCTCGGCCCAGATCGCTGAGACCCTCAGGCGGGCAGGCGCCCACGAATGCCAGCACACAGCCCCTGTTAAGTGCAGTTTGATGGACGAGACAGAAAGCTGGGTGTGGTGAGGGTGGTCCCGAGACCAGGGAAAGGCTGGGTCTGCAGCGCACAGCAACAGTACTGCAGGTGATCTTAGGCTCTGAAGTGGAATGCGCCATCGGCAAGTGCAGAAGTCAGACGACTCGAATTTTTCGCGTAGATGGAAAGTCAGTGAAGGCTCCAGGGGCCCTGGGTGCTGTAAAGGGCCAAGAGGAAGCGCAGGGACACTTGCTGGCCCGCCAGAGTCCCCTGTAGCTCAGGGCCTGGAAACGGCACAGTGGGGTGTCCTGCAGGGCCAGAGATGGGGCGCACCGGGCTCTGGAGGAGACCCCGATAGGCAGCGGGAGGCGGGGCAGCAGCGCCAGCGCTGGGTTGGAGCCTCAGGAGAAATGAGGAGGCTCAGCGGGCGGGCGGCGACCTGCAGCTCCTTCCCTCAGCGGTTTGCAGAGAAAGCCGCAGACGCGATTCTCCTTCACCCTTCCCGAGTGGGGGCGCGCGGTCGGGCCAGCAGGTGCGCAGTGGCTGGGAAGCCACGTGTGTCCGTGGGCGCGCTCTGACTTGGAGGTGGAGGTGGCCGGATCCTCCTGCGCAGGCCGCCAGGCTGTCGCGGAGCCTCGGGAGCCTTCGGGGAAGTGACGGCGAGGCCCGCGAGGACTGGGGCCGGGAGCGAGCCCAGGTCCCCTCTGAGCTGGGGGCGCTGGTTCCTCACCTAGTGAAATGTTTACAGCTTGACTGACGTGGGCCAGCGGACATGCCCCTGAGCTGCCTGGGGGCTGGACGCCTCTGCCGTGGAACCTTCACGTCTGAGCTGTAACTGACCGCAGTTGTTTATTTCTGTTTCTCTACAGATGTTCGCACACAAGCCATGTACCAAATGATGGATCAAGGCTTTGTGGGGCTTATTTTTTCGTGTTTCATAGAAGACAAAAACACAAAGGTATTGTGGGGGGGCGTGGTGTGTCGGCGTTGCAGCACTTTGGGGTCTCGCACGCGCCACCGCGGACGTGGCCTCTCCCGTGCTCCCTGCGCACGGCCCTGGTCTCGGCGGCCTCTGCGGGTCAGGTTAAAGTCGCTGAGCATCGCTGTGTCTCCAAGACGAACCCTTCGGGTAACGTTTCTTTCCTTCGTGCTGTTTTGTAGACTGGCCGGGTGCTGTACACTTGTTTTCAGTCTGTCCAGGCCCAGAAGAGCTCAGAGTGAGTATGAGCAATGCGTGGGCCGTCTTGCTTGCGTGCGTGTGCTCCCGTCCGGCCACGAAGTTGCAGAATCACAGCGTCTCGTCGAAATGCTTCTTCGCCCTGCGAGCGGCTGTTGGCTGGGGGTCTGCCCTGCCAGGCGCCGTGGGGGCGCATTGCGTCACCGCCGTGGTGGCTGTCCCCATTTCATCACAGGCTTCGTGTGCCTGGGCTCTGTCTTCTGTCCACATCAGCGTGACACTGTTACTGTTCCTCATTTGGAGACAGGAAAGTGTCCAATTCAGTTTGTTTTCACAAGTGGAGACGCCCACACGGCTGCACGGATCAACCTCCACGGCAATGAACAGGAAGCTCACTCGACTGCCGCTCTTGCAGGTACGAGAGAATTGAGATCCCCATCCACATCGTGCCTCACGTCAGCATCGGCAAGGTGTGCCTGGAGTCGGCCGTGGAGCTGCCCAAGATCCTGTGCCAGGAGGAGCAGGATGCCTACAGACGGATCCACAGGTAGACCGGGGCCCGGCCCGGCCCTCTGTCCTGCGCGCCGCACCTCGTCTGGCAGCCCCCCTCAGGCAGCTCGGCCCTCAGACTCCTTCAAGGACAGGGACTCCGTTTTGGTTGCTAAGCAGAGATCCTAGTAGCCCCACACCGAGCGCTGCGCGTGCTATGAGCTCCCGAATGCTTCAGTTACCCATCTGTTACCTCAGAGTCCCGCACAGTGTCTTTCCCCCAAACGAGTAAGGGTCACGGGCTCCACAGTGATGCGCTTCGCCTGACACCGCGGCAGAGGTGTGCACGCACTGTGGTTCGGGCTGCTGCTACGCAGCTACTAACCGCCACCCTCTTATCCCTTCAGCCTTACGCATCTGGACTCGGTGACCAAGATACATAATGGCTCAGGTGAGGCCTTTCTTGGAGCGTCACAGAGAAATACTCAGCTTCGGTGTATAGGAAGTGAGGCGATGGGGTGTCCCGCCCTCAGCGTTTCTCTTGAGCCCTGTGCACCTCTGGCTGCCAGGTAGCTACCTGAGCTACACTTGCAGGCACAAGGGCCCGGTCATGTGTGCGCGTGTGTGTCTGTGTGTCCGGCGCCTCGAGCGTCCTTTGGCGGGTGAGTGGACAGAGGAGAGGGCTCACAACAAAGGCGAAATCTTGCTGTTTGTCACAATGGGGGTCGTAGCCTTGAGGGGACAACCTCGAGGTGAGACTGTGAGGGAGGTCGGGTCTAGCCCCACCCGGAAAGTCACTTGTAAAGTGGACAGCCCTCAGGGGAAAGTAGCGTCTTAGTGGGCAGGACGGTGCTGTCTCCTTGCTCTGCGCTCTCGCGGGCTTGCTGTGAGGGGGCGCGCGCGGGGGCGCTTTGCTCACGTCTGTGCTCTCCCTGTTGAAGTGTTTACCAAGAACCTGTGCAGCCAGATGTCGGCGGTCAGCGGGCCTCTCCTGCAGTGGTTGGAGGACAGACTGGAGCAAAACCAGCAGCACTTGCAGGAGTTGCAACAAGAAAAGGAAGAGCTTCTGCAAGAACTTTCCTCTCTAGAGTAACGCAGCAGACAGGACGGGTAAAACTGGGTTTTGCTCTGTGGCAAAGCTGCCGTGCGTGCGGCTGCCGGCGGCCCGTCCGAGGGCCTCTCGGGGCTCCTGGCCCGCCTACCAGTGACGCTTTGAAACGGCCCGGGAAGGCTCTGTTCTAGGCTGCACACTGCCCCGGGGCAGATATTTCTTGTGGCACTGGGAGCTTTCGCTTTCACCTCTAGATAGACGTACTCCCTGGGGCAAGCTAAAGGAGTGAAAGTGTCGCGTGTCACACGACTAAATGAGCGCGCCCAGGTGAGGGCGGGCAAAGGCGGGGCCATCGCTGCTGAGCGGCTGGCTCCGCGCTGGCCTTTGCACCAGGCAGATGAACTCAGCTAGAAGCACGAACACGGGGCCCGAGCGGCCCGAGCCAGCCAGCCCAGCCACGGCGGCAGCCGCGGGCGTCACTTTCTCTTGCTTTTCCCTCTTTCTCCCCAGATTACTGCTTGTGGAGTTTCAAAGTATCGCCCGGAACCACCTGCATTGAATCACTTGGGGGTCAAACTTCTTATCTGGGAGTGGGAACCTGAAGTCTTCATGAATGCCCAACCGATGCCAACTTTGCCAGCCACTCTCTGGGCAGGCGGAAAGGCACCCTCTCCTCCCTCGTTTCCAACAGTTCTCATGTAAAGTTCCTTAAGCTCACTCAATTCTGAAGAAGAGACACCTGCCCTGGCTGCAGTCATGACAGTGACCTCGGCAGAGGCGCAGAAGGGCAGAGGCAGGAGGCCTGACCTGGGGGTGCCGGGTGAAAAGTCAGGTTCCACCTAAACGTCATATCTTACAGAAAAATTACTCAGAATGTATCATGGACGTGAATGTGATGTCCATGGATATTCTAGAGAAATTCACAGCGGTATCCTCAGAATCTTGGGCAACAAGCTCTTGGCCTTCATTCCAGAAGCACAATCTTAAAGCGAAAAGGGTCATAGATTTGAGTTCATGAAATCAAAGACTTGTCCTCTGCAATGATTTTCAGAAAACAGCTATGAATCGACAGAAGTCACTTGTAGACCATGGATCTCATCAGTCAGCGGTGAAAGGAAGCGATCTAGTTCGAAGGGACATGAGCAGGCATTTCACTGGCCACGTGGCAGGATGCCCGAAGCAAACATCTGGGGGGACACTCTTGCTACCCGCGAACACGCTGTCTCGCGCGGGGCTGGGAGGCGTGTGAGTGGCGCCGATCGAAGTGCCTCGTCAGGTGCAGTGAGCGCTTCCACCCACCCGGCAGTGGCTCCCCTGGACACATCCCGAGAAATGGCACAAATGCCGGGCTGTCAGCAGCTTCCCTGCAGGGAGGGGCCTGGAGCACGATGCACGCGTCGTGGACGGGCACTTGGCCACGTCCGGCTGCGTTGAGGTGGCGTTCCCGAAGTGGCCAACGCATGGGCGTGAGCACATTAGCGGGGGGGCGGGGGGGGAGCGGGGGGGGCAGCTGTGCCTCGTGCACACCCTGAAACTCAATAAAGCCTGGTTCAGCGTCACCTCCGTCAGTGCGCCGGGAGACTGGGGGAGGGGAGGGGATCAGAAAAGGACCAGGAGGGCAAATCTGGGAGACTGCATCAAAATAGTGAGGGTAAAGGATTTGACCCTTTCGATAATGTAAAAGTCAGAGTCCACAGAGCTAAAGGTTAGGACCGACAGAGGAAGCTCTTCCCGCAGGGGCTGAGCACAGAAAGAAGCACGAAGCGGCTGCTGCTGGCAGGCTCTAGGCTGTCTTGTGCTTCTGAGCTTCCATGCCGGGAGCGTCGCTGCAGCCCTCGGGGCGCCCTGCAGACGGAGCTTGTGCTCGGCAGGGCCTCGTCAGCCATGGCTGTGGCTCGATGGCACCGCAGCGCCCGGCACGTGCCAGGGAGGACCATGGAGCTGGGCCTCGGTCTCTCCCTTTGGCTGACGGTGTAGGCCAGGGCGGGCCGAGAGGCGAGGGCCTGTGTGTCCCGGGCAGAGGTAGCAGCTGGTCCGGGCAACGTCAAGTGTGCTGGGGCAAGTGTGGACGAGCCTAGAAAGCGCCCTAGTCGCCGGGAACCCCAGAAACAGCTGAGCAGAGCAATGAGGTGAGAAAAGACTCTCCTTGGCAGCAGCTGTGGTCTTGCATGTGGAAGACCTGAACGCCCCACCGAAAGAATCTTAGAGCACAATGAAAAGGCTCCTTGAGGCGGAATGTGCAGCCTCAGACCGGCCCTCCTGGGGGCCCAGCAGGTCAGAGCGCAGCACTGTGAAGCTCCCGCAGCCCTGCAGGGAGTGACCACAGGGCGCAGCAGACCCCCCAGCCCGCCCGTCTCCCCGCTGCTCCCTCAGCAGTGGACTTCAGTCCATCTGCCCGCTTTGTATCTGGGGACCCCCCTCCCCCCGCGCCTCTGGCCTGAACTGCAGGTCTTGTGTGCGTAAATAAATCTTTAAAACATATCTGGATGTATTTCGTTGGCTGAAACATTAATTCACAACAGTCAAAAATACGGATGCCATCTGAGGGTGGGTGACGGGTGGGTGGGTGGGTGGGTAGAAATGTGATGTAGATCATAGCTGTCGTAAACGAACGTGGCTATTGTCATACATAAATGTGGCACACAGACGGCAGCGAGAGGACATCCCGTCATTCACACACACATGGAGGGCGTCGAGCTCAGTGCAAGTGGCCAGACACAGCCTGAGCGTGGAACAGTGAATCGCCAGGGGCAGGCTTGGGGAAGGTGGAGAAGCTGGTCAGAGGGCACAAGGAAGTCAGTCAGGAAATGAGCTTTGGGATGTGCCGCGAAGTGCGCTGCAGTGTAGACGACTTGCTAAGTATGGAAGTAACACGAATATACGTGTGCGTATATTCACCCGCATGTGGTGTGCCTTAAAAAGCATCACTTTAAATAAGCCAGAAAGAAAAGGAAAAATACCGATGGCTTCGCTCATAGCAGGAGCATAAAGACCAGGTGAGAAAATAGTAATAATGATGAACACCTGCAGACCAGAGTCAGTTTACCGGGGGCAGAGTGGGGATGGGATCGAAAATGGGGGGGGGGGGATGCATGCGACTGTGGTGATGGCACACGGGGGATTTGGTGACGGGGAGCCCTCGGGGATACAACTGAGATGGAAAAGGCACAGATGATGTAAAAATCAACTATTAGATTCTTTTTAAGGAAAGCATCACTTTGTACAACCTATACATTTGTGTTTGTCCGGTAGAACTTAATAAAGCTGAAATAAATGACAAATAAGTAAATTACGTGTGTGCAAAGACAGCTCTTCCTCCAAAGTAGAGACACAAATCAGCAATAAAACATATGAAAAGAAAGATTCTGTAAAATTTTTCATCATTAGGGAAATGCAAAGGAAACCCGGGAAGAGGTGGCAGATGACACGCTAGTGTATGGAGAACTGTAAAAATCACAGAAAAAATAGTAACAATAAAGCCGTGCAGTGACGTTGCAGGTTATAGAACCAACGCGCCGAAATCAGGGCCCTGCATGCATGGTACCGGGCTGCAGAGAGTGCCTGAGGCTCCCGCAAGCGGGTGAACGGTCTCAGGAGAATATGCTAGTAAAACTGTTGAACAAAATAGTCGCTGGGGCCCTCTCTGGTGGTGCAGGGGGATTAAAGCGCAGCACTGCAAGCTAGCAGCAGCTGCTTCAGTGAGAGTTTGATCCCTGGCCTCCGAGGAGACCCCCAGGGTGCAGCAGACCTCTCCTGACCGGCCCGCTGCTCCCCTCAGCAGTGGACTTCATCAGTCATCCTGTTCTGCTCCCTTCTCTGTCTCTGGGGAATCCTCTCACCCCCTGCAACTTTGGCCTGTACCGCAGTTCTGGATGCATAGATAAACAAATCTTTAAAAAAAGAAAGAAAATATGCCGTGAACGTCAGTTTTAAATGACACACTAGACCAGATGGACGTCAGACAGATACACAGAACATTGCATTACATTTTGTCAGGTCCACATGCAGCATTTTCAATGGCTAAATTGTGTTGGGGCTGCAATGTCTCAATAAATTTAAGAAGGCAGAAATCATGTGACGCGTCTGTTGTGACCGCCATATATGAAGTTAGAAGTAAACCGTAAGAAGAAAGGCACTAAACAGGTGGGTTACTGAGGCAATCGAAGGAGGAAGCAGAAAGTATTTGGAGAGGAATGAAAGTGAACATGGCACATGCCAAGATCTTTGGCGCACGGGTAAGCAGCCCAAGGGGGTACCGCTCCCGCTCGCCAGCACAGGCTTGTGTCAAGCAGTGCAGGGTCACAGCTACAGCGAATAGAAACAGGAAGACGAACGGAGCCAAAGGATAGAAATGAACCAGACAGGAAGTCAGTACAGCGAGGAGCAGGTCTTTGAAAGAAAGCAGCCGTCGCGAGTAGCTTGGTTCGAGTGCGGAAGGAACATGGAAAAGCCTGGTGCTGGCATTTTCCGACCTCGTTGGCCACACGAGCTGTGCCGCAGCTTCTGCGCAGCTGCAGCGCTTCCGGCCCGCGTGGAGCCGCTGTTTTGTGCTGTCCAACGCGACTCCTCTTTACTTGTGCTGGCTGGGGTCGGACTACTCAGAAGAATTAGTGCAGTTGAAGACTCAGAAAGAACTGCAGGAAGCCCGCGGGAGGGGCTGTGAGGGCTGAGAGGGGCATCTGGGCCCTGCTGCAAACGTGCATCTGCAAAGTGCGGCTCTGACTCCAGTGCTGGCGCCTCAGGCACGGCTCAGGACCCAACCAGCGGACGTGGCAGCTGACATGGCGCTCAGTGAGCCGCTCGGCCAGAATGCCAGGCGGAGCCCCGGCTGGAGAAGACACGGAAAGAAGCGAACGGACTGCGCGCACAGCTCAGCGACGAGGCGTCGCGAGCCGAAAGGGCCCCACAAGACAGGCAGACGTGGACAGAGGGCGCGCGGGGCCGCGCTGGGGCGGGGCTGGGGCCTCTGTCACAGGTGCAGACTCACAGCGGCGGCCAGGGGCTGGCACCAAGCCCCGCGAGGGGGTACACTACGGGAGCGTCGCCCCGGGGCATGCCCCGCAGAGACGGCGCCCAGGGAGCGCATGCGCGGCCTGGGGGGTGCCGACGTGGGCGGTACGTCACTCGCGTGCGGGCTACCTCACAATGGCGTGGGCATCAAAATGCCCACATCCGCCCACATCCGCTCAGATCCGCCGCCCGGCCCGCGGCCCCTCTTCCGTCTCCTGGGCCCGCGGCACGTCCGGAAGGGGCGGCGCCGCGTGGGAGCCCCCGAGGGCAGCCGCCACACATGGGGTCGTCCGTGTCCAAGGCGGCCCGCGCGGCCACCAGCGAGGAGCCCACGGAGCCGGAGCCCAAACACCTGGCGGGTAAGTGGCCTCCGCGCCCTGGGCCTGCCGAGCACAGGCGTGGCCGTCCTCCGCCTTCTTGGCCGCGTCTCCACTCGAAGGCCG
>NW_004567158.1:928848-939943 GCF_000260355.1 Condylura cristata
CTGGGCTGATTCGGCCTTGGCTGTGTCGCCTGGGAGCCGCTGCCGGCCATTGTTCGCGCGACTGCTCCGGGGTGACGTCCTCTCCGTGTCCGCAGATCTAACGCGGCACGTCAACAAAACCAACATGAACGTGCCGCATCTGGCCGACATCCTGTCCAAGAAGACCGAGAGCAGCAGCTGGGCGGTGGTGTTCAAGGCCCTGGTCACGGCGCACCACCTGGTAGTGCACGCGGACGAGGTGAGCCCGCGATGTCCGGCGCTGGGGCCGCGATCACGCGGCCCCGGCCTTCCGGGTGGGGGTGGGTCTGCGGTCAGCAGCGCCGCTCGACGCGAGCACGGCAGTGCAGACCCTAACATTTGAGTCGCTGAACTTTGCGTTACAAATTAGGGTCCTGAAAAAAATTAGGACTTTCTCACACGTTATAAAGCCACAGGAGTTACACAGGATGGCAAAAATAAAAGCTCAAAATACAGAGAACATAGCGTGCTAAATTGCGCTCAACGGTACTTTGGCACAAAGATACGGGGAAGGTATGCAGTGAAAACGGAAAACTTGCTGCAAATACCATAGCAATGGGAGAAATACGGAGACATCTTTACCCTCCCACGCAAAATCGTTCCCACACCATGAAATATCCATGAAAGTGAAAGCTGCGGCAACTTCGCTGCCCTCCGGCTGGCCTGTCCAGTAATCAGAACGCCACAGAAATCACCACATGCAGGGAACAGGGACCTAAACTAGGTGGGTGTGGGCTGTGCAATCCAAATGTGCGTGAACTATATATTTGCAGATGGGTGTTGCACACTCGCTCATGTCCACAGAACACGGCAATGTGATTGCACTAAGGCCCGATGCCAGGAGGTGGAGACAGCTTAGGGCAGCGCAAAGGGCACATTGTAGACAATGACTTAGTTGTCACACACACAGAACGGGGGTGCAGGCCGGAGGTGCAGGGGCAGTTAGAGGACTCCCCAGAGACAGAGTGGGGAGCAGAACGGGCGCATTCACTGAAGTCCACTGCTGGGGGGCAGCGGGGAGACGGGAGGTCTGAGCCCTTTGGGTTGGGCACTTCTGACTCGTGATAGTTCACTGTCCCCTCTGGGTAGCGGGATGTGCAGATGCAGCAGCCTTTAATGTCAGTGACGCGACATTACATGAAATCATTCTGTAACTCATTGACATTTAGCCAAATCAGAAGGGGGGTGACTCGACAGAAAGGGGGAGAAGCATGTGCTGGCTTATCTGTGAGCGGCGAGGCTTGAGGATGCTCAATCACTGGATGCGGAGCCGGGGCTGAGGTGTGCGCATCTCAACCAGCTGAAGTGGACTTGGGGTGAACTCACACTCAATGACTTCCTGAACTGTGTTCGCCGAAAAGTAACCTCAGAACTGACACGTTTGTTTGCAGCGTTTTCTCCGACATCTCGCATCTAGACACTCCCTGTTCACTTTACACGACTTCCTGGATGACAGTGTTGCAGAAGGTAAGATGATTCTTCGATGTGCACAAACCTCCAGGTGGCGACGAGGGAAAGGCGCTGGCCACCTGCTTCCTCATCCGAGGCAGGAAGCTTCACCCTCTGGGAACTTACGGAGAATGCTGAGCACACAGTTGTTTCTGTGCAGATGCAAAAGGCACGGAAAGCCCCCTTGGGCCCTCGTTGGCACCCCACGAGGGGGAAATCATCTTTCACAGGAAGTTGGAGGAATCTCGGGCTAGGTGATCAGTACAGGCCTTTCTGCCTTTCGTGCTCCAGATAGACTGTGGAGGTTCTGGGGGCCCGTGCCCGCGTGGCATGCTGGGAGGAATGACGCTGTGTTCCTTTCAGGCTGCGCCATGTCCATCTTCATCAGGCGATACAGCAGATACCTGAATGAGAGGTCGCTGGCGTACCGACAGCTCGCGTCTGACATCACCAAAGTCAAGAGAGGGTCAGTTAGTCGTCGCTCTGTAAGTGGGAGACGACGTGATGCCCCCCACTTGCCCACTGTCGAGCTTGCTTTGCAGGGAGCACGGCGTGATGAGAAGCATGGACACGGAGGGCCTGCTGAGCACACTTTGGATCATTCAGACACAGCTCGATGCTCTCCTTGGCTTTGCCGTAAGCCCTTTGCAGTCCCCGCTAGCCTCTCGCGCACCCCTGGGGCGGGGGACTGTAGCGACGGCGCGCGCTCGTCACTTTTCCCCTTCCAGGCCAACCCTGACGAGCTTACTAACAGCATCATCCATGCTGCCTTCCGGCTGCTCCTCAAGGACGCGCTTCGCCTCTTCGCTGTCTACAACGAGGGCATGATGAACCTGCTAGGTAACCTGCCTGCGACCGGCAGTCCCCACAACGTTGCCCGACAAACCACTTGCCCGTGGAACCCTTATCCCTGTGTTTAGGCTCAGACGGGCGGGGCCTCGGGCCAGCGCTGCGTGCGCGTGACTCGCGCTGTGGCCGCGCGCTGTGCACTGGGCCAGCGGCCGCTGCTCGTCTGCTCCCTGTGTCTAGGCAAGTACTTCGGCCTGCAGCGGGGTCAGTGCAGGGAGAGCCTGGACCTGTACGCCAAGTTCCTCGGGAGCACTGCCAAGCTGATACGTTTCCTGGAGGTGGCGGAGGTGCTGGCTGCCAGCTTCCTCGGGGTTTGACCTTTGTCGTGTCCTGTCCTGTCCTTCGCAAACCCGTTTGCTTCTGGGAGCTCGCCTGCACCCTCCCCACGTGCGACTATCCCTCGCCCCCCGGCCTGCCTTGATCGCCCAGCGCCCCATGGCCACAGTTTGTCTTAACGACTTTCTCAAGAGTCAGACTTAAAAGCAAAGCACGCCCCAGAGCTCCCCTCCAGCAGCGTAGGAGTCCCAGGGACCTGAGGGTGCCCCCCGCCCCGTCGCCCCGCTGCTCCCAGCACCTCACGCAGGGCCAATACAAAGAGACCCAGGCCGCCTGACCCCTGCCCGTCGTAACGTGCGCCCCTCCTTTGTTGTGTCTTCAGCAAATTGGAATTGACCGGAACAGCATCCCGCACCTCACACAGGTCAGTGTGTCTTTCCTGTTGTTTAGCTGCGTGTGTCATCGCGGCCGAGAGGGACACTCGAGCGTACGCAGCGCCTGTACTCTGAGGGTGGCCATGACTGCTCTGCCGTGTGGGTCCCTGGCCCGAGCGGCCGTCTCTTCTTCTTCTTGGTGGACCTCCCGGCTGCCGACAGCCCCTGACCGCTGTGGCCGTCTTTCCCTGACTCCCGAGAACAGACAGTAGGGCGGTTTTGTGGGGAAGGGACCCATGATTACCGAAACTATGGGTCAGAAAGCTTTTGCTGGCACAGCGAGTGGACAGTAACGTCCCTTGCTGCTTCCGTCTCCCGTCTGGAGGCCATCGTTTTCATTTCCAGCTTTGCTTGCTGGGCGGTGTTTCTGGAGGGGCGGCAGACCTGCCGGGACAGCTCAGGGACACAGTACAGGCCTCTGTCCGCTCCAGCAAGGACCCTGCGTTAGGCACAGAGGTTTCTGGGTTGGGGGAGCGCGAGGCTCAGATGGGCACAGCCAGCCCGACCCCGGAGCTGCTCCTCTGCCAGGGGCTGCAGGCCTGCGTAACCAGACGGGCTGCCTGGTGGGGCTGTTGCCACGCACTAGGGTCAACCTTCAGTTGCAGGAGGAAGGGACTAGAATGACTGAACCATAGCCCCCCACCCTCGGTTCCTGGAAGCCTGGAGCTTCCCAGATGCAGTCGGATTCCTTTCCACATTGTTTGGCTTCTGACAGTAGGAGCCTGGGACAGAGCCCGGGCTTCCCATCAGGCTATCCTGTGTCCTTCCCTCTGCTCTGGTCCCCAGGACCCCTGAACCCCCACCAACTGGGGCGTCTGTGTGCTGGGGCCACCCTGCCCTGTTTGCCCCCGTGCAAGCCCCCCACCCAGCGCTGGGCATTGTCATGGGTGCTCCTGGCCTGCACCCCTCAGTCTCTAGGGTCCCACCAGTCCACTTCCACCCCCCAGATGCAGTTCTGCTCTGTTCACCTGAGTGTCCGAGCCCTCCTGAACCCTAACATCGCGTTGAGGAGCCCTAAGCTCCGGCTCTCCACTGTGCCAGCTCTGCCGCCTGGGCCGCCTGCGTACAAGCGGAGGCCGCAGACAGCGGGATTTGCCCCCCCCCACTGCATCTGCTTCTCGGCCCCTCCTCTGTCTCGCCACCCTCCCTCTTCCCAGCTAAGCTCAGTGTCTTGTTCACATTTGCCTGATGCGACGTTATCAAGCTCACGCTCGCTCAGACCCTTGTGGGAGACATGAACTCGCGACGAACATAACTGAGTCATAACTGACTTCTAGGCGCCGCACAGCTTACTTGAAGCGCTCCAGCAGCACTTGGCGTCTTTGGAAGAGGAAAACAACCTGCACCCCTGCGGGTAAGTCGGTGTCTCCATCCCGCTCGGCCCGCCGTCTGCCCACTTTCTCCCGCCTTTCCCAGCACTCTGTGAGCACCTGCGCACGGGTCTCCAGGTTAGAGGTCGGGCTGGGCACCCCCTGGGAATGACCCGTTTCCTCCCTCAGGGTTCCTCCTGTGAGAAGGACGAGTGTACACGATTTGCAAAGGTCGTTAAACAAAACATTCAGGCCACCGTGCCCACACGCGCGCGCACGCCCACACCCACACCCACGCCCGCGCGCTTCGAGGTACGTTTGCTCAGTGCTCACTTCAGCTATTCGTCCTCACATTACTGGAAAAACAGCTGATTTCAGTCTTCTTTTGGGCACTTTCCTGTATTCAAAATTTACTTCATGATCATACGTTACTTGTTCGTTCGGCTTTTTTAGGCTTTGTTGATCGGAGGTAACTTCTGTGAGTTATTTCTCCACTCTCTGGCACAGACTGAGGCGCTGTCAGCGTGCAGGGCGGGGGAGGCTCTCCAGGACTCTGTTTTCGCTGCGCTTCATGTCTCTTACGCTCTCTTAAGTCTGCAGCACACAGCGACCCCGTCCATCCCGTGTGGTATCTCTAGGAACGCTCCCGCCAGGAGAACTTGGTTTGCAGGTAACGTCCATCCGTGGCGTGATCATGTCGCTCATTGCTGACGCCAGGATTGCTGTGCAGTTACCGGCACGTGAGCGCTTGTTCTCAGCTGAACTCTCTTTTTCATGCTGATGTTTCAAGGCTGCTACTAAACCCTCCATATTACTATGGGGTCATTTGTTTTTCTCTGTTTGTTATTTGCTTATTTGTGCACACGAGAACTAGGGTGCAGGCCAGAGGTACAGGGATGAGAGGACCCCCCCCCCAGAGACAGAGCGGGGAGCAGAACAGGCGGATCCTCTGAAACCCCCTGCTGAGGGGGCAGCGGGGAGACGGGCGTCTGCTGGGCCCTCCCGGGCTGGGGATGGACCGAGGCGGCGGTGCTCGCAGCTGCCCCTCAGCCCCTAGGGCACCAGGGAGGCCCATTGGCTCATTAAACTTTGTTGAATGAAAAGTTTGTTGTCGACCTAAGTGAAGACTGTAGCTGTAATGTTTTTAAGTTTTTTTGTCTTTCCTTTCTGCATGTTCTCGACAGACACACCTCCTGCATCTCCAGTGGTGAGTTGGATCTTGATGAGAGCCTAAGTTCTTCGTGTAGAGATACGTGTGTCACAAGAGCTGTCCTTCCCGAAAGAACAGCCCCTCCCAAGAGTTTAAGCGTAGGGGCTGATGACGCACTGCCCACGCGAGCCCGGGCCTCAGCCTAGCCGTGCGGCCTAAGCCTCCTTGCGAGAGGCGGTTCACTTGAAGAATCCTGTGTTCAGCTGAAACCATGTTTGCTTCTGAGTCACGTTTTTGGTCCCACATACATTTCGGTAGTGTTTGTTCTATTTCTTTTAAGAATGGAAAGCAGAGGCTTTTTGTTTTTACATTATTTAAAAAAATAACATACTACTTTCTTTTGACATCTCTCGTGCCTTTTCCCATCTCAGTTGTCACCCCCTGGGCTTCCCATCACTAGGTGCCCCGTGTGCCATCACCACAGCCCCGTGCACTTCCTCCCCCCATGTTTGATCCCATCCCCACTCCGCCCTGTAAAATGTCAGGCAGAGATTTTTTTTAACTTATTATTTTTTACTGCTGTATTCTAAGCACCTCCTACTTATCTGGCGTAACAGTAACTTCATTTATGAATAACTGAGCTGACTACTCATTGATCCGACGTGAGAGTCCGCTAGTTTGTGATCGGGAGGTACGTAGATGTGCTGGTGCTGCTACAGTGGGTTTATGTTTTCATATAATTTCCTCATTTCCAGATGATTTTCCCTACGGACTCTTCATTCTTCGAATCCCACATGCCTACCAGAGAGGAGCAGCAGAACTGGGGTGAGCACCTTTGGATAGATTTTCAGCGAATTCCTAAGAATGAACTAAGAAAAATGCATAAAAGTGATGTAAACTTTGTGTTTGCTTTGTGACACAGATCTCAGCATTGGAGAAAAGCCACCCGACAAGTACGTTTGGCACTGGAGTGTGGCCACTGCGTGTGCAGAGGACAAGTGTGACAGCTAGAAAGCATGAGTGTTTTCTTAACATGTATTTCTTGATGCATACACAACTGGGGGACAGGCCAGAGGCGCAGGGTGGGAGGACTCCCCAGAGACAGAGCGGGACAGGACAGGCGGATGGGCTGAAACCCACTGCTGAGGGCGCAGCGGGCGCGTCAGGAGAGGGCTGCACCCTGGGGGTCACCCCCTGGCGGCGGATCGGACCGGCCTTTAGCGGCTGGGGTTCAGCCTCGTAGTGCCGCGCTTTAGCCGGCTGAGCCACCAGAGAGGCCCTTGCTTTCTATTTCATTAAACAGAGGCGATAAAACGACCAGAGAGAGCTGCTGAGCCTCGTAAGACACCAGCATAGCTTCAGACAGCGAACCCCTACATTTTCAGCCAGAAGCATAAAACAGGAAGGTGGAAAGCAGACATGGACATCCCGAGAGAGGACGTGGCATGTGAGGCTGCAGGCTCTAAGCAGAGCCGGGGCGTGCTCGTGATGAGTAGCCCGTTTGCCGGCCCCGGCCGTCTCACTGGGAGCATGCCCGCCGCAGTGCGTTTACTGGCGTGGCGACCTTCTGAGTCCAGGAGGTTCCGGGTTGAGTGTCAGGAGAAGTAAGCACTAACAGCGGGCCAGCAGGAAGTAGAGCACTGGGCCTTACACAGCAACACTGAGGGCTAGAAGACAACCTTTCAGCCTGATGAAGGTTCTCAGTGAAGTTTATCTCTAGAAATCAGTATTCAGACAAGCACCCAAGAGACAAATAGCCATTTGAAGGCTACAGCCTCTGAGGCACTGTTTATGCTTGTTGCCAAGAGTTCATAGGAAGGAGCCCACACAAAGGCCACAGTGGCTGACGTGTGAACCCCATTGCAGGGATGACATGGAGATGGACGCCAGCGGCGGGACGAACTGGCAGCTGAACACCTGCACCTGCACATCACCTCTCTGGGAGCCCATCCATGTCCTTCCCTCTCCAAGCACGGTAACTTCTGTGACGTGGCTTTAGTTTGCTTCTCCAGCACATGCATATAACATAGAAATGGACCAAGCTAGCAGTTGCCGAAGAGCACCATGCTAGCTACTCTGCAAGTCTCAGTGAAATTCAGGGCTCCGCCCGCCTCTGCCGTGGCCTCCACTGCGTGGGCGTGGCTGCTGCTCTGCCCTCGCTTCCGCTTCCTTCCCGCCTTCCAGCTGGCACTCCCGGCACGAGCCGCTCTGACTGGCTCCCTTGTTTTTCCTCCGTTGGAGCATGGCTGGGCGTAGGATTCCTGATGGGCGGTGGAAGGGGGCGGGGTGCAAAGCAAGACCGAGGCCCAGAGGAACTAACTTCCCACTAGAAAATCTGCGAGCCCTGGGACGTGCAGCTCGGTGGCCACAGGTCGCAGCATAAACTTGCTGTGGGCGCGACTTCGCGCCCTGTCGTGGCCGCCCACCGTCCCTGGGGCTGACCGCGGGCAGTGCGCGCCTCTTTGCCTGCAAGCACAGACCCGTGTGTCCTCACGGCCGCCCACTCGGCACCGCCCCCGGCCGCCGTGGCCTGGCTCCCAGGCAGCTGTCCGTGGGTCCGGGCGGGGGAGCTCTGCCGGCCTGGCCGCGTGGCCGGTCCTGCCCGTGCCGCTGGCCGCGCACCCTGGGGCCCGGCCTGGGCGTCTCCGCCGGCCTCGTCAGCGGAGTCTCGGGTCCACTCGGTGCCTTCAGGCCCACCCGCGTGGTAGGGTGAGCCTGGCGCTCCCGCACGCGTGGCCGGGGCCTGCGCTCCGCTGTCCAGCACCTGCTGGCTCTTCCGGGCTGAAGAGGCTGAAGTTTCTCCGGCTCTTTGCCTTAACACACATGTGTAAGTGTTGCGATGAAAGATTGGAAGCGAACACAGCAAAAGCTCTGTTCATCGGAGGTAGTAAGACTGTGGTCGGAAACTTTTTCCTGTCAGCTATGAAAAAGCAGGGCCGGGCAGCTCCTGTTGGGTCAGCAGGGTGATGAGACGCCAAGTAAGTTTTCTCGTCCTATTTCTTTTGCTATTCCAATTCACAGGTTTCGTCCACAATGTCCTTCCCTCCCTTGATTGCAGCGCATTCGCTGCTTCCTCCCCGCCCAGGCTTACTGCGTGGTGAGCAACAGCAGGTACGTTGGAGCGGCAGTGCTTGGGCCTGGCGGCAGCGGTGCGGAAAGCCTTGTTCTTGGTCTCTGAAGGAAGAAAGAGGAACCCGAATTTGCGGGGGTGCTGCCTAGGCACAGTCGCTTCAGCTTCACTTTCTTCTCTGGGCAACACACCCAGCCGCGACCAGGGCTGTGGGCGGGCACCATCCAGAGTTGCGAGTCTCCAGTGGAGCACTGGGCCGCAGGCGCGGGTGGGAGTGGGCGCAGCGCTCTCCACTGAAGGCAGGCCAGCGGCGGGAAGCACAGAGCTCGTGGGAAGGCCAGAGCGGAGTCCGGGGTGGCTTCCCAGGACAGGAGACTGGTGGGCCTGGACGGGCCCACACATGGGTGTGGCAGAAGCTTCTGCCACCTTCCAGCTCTTCCTTGCCTCGGAATGTTGTTTTCTAGAAGTCTTTACACGATTTCTCCTTCAGTCCTTAACCAGTGCTTGTTAGCAGGCCTGACAAAGTTCCAGGTATTAGTAGATAATGAGACTAATGAGAATTTTGTGCAAAAGTATTTGTAATTTATAATCACAAGGAAAAATATATGTAGATGAGAACAGATTTATTGACCTGTGTTCCTTTTACACAAGAACCAATCCCCGTAGAAGACCAACGGAAAACATTCAGAGCCAGAGGTGGACAGAAGTGACCTTTCTTCAACCGAACCATTCATGTGGGCCAAGTGGAATAAAAGTTTGTGTGCAAATCAGTACCCTTAAGAGTCTGCAATTCAGTGTTTTGGAGGCTCCAACTGGGCTGCCTTGCATGGCGGGGAGTCAGGGTGTCACCTTCCTTGGCAGTCTCACAGTTGTGGCTAGTGGTTTTTTGCCTCCGGATTCAGAGGGCTTTGGGGGGGGGGTCCTGCTTCCTTGTGGCAGGGTCATGCCGCACTTAGCTTCATTTCTTCGGGTTCTCGGGCTATCCTGTGACGTCTTTGTGATCTGTACTCCTAAGGACTGCGCTATACGGCGCTGCACAGGATGGGTGTCAGCACATTGGGTGGAAGGAGATAATGAATGTGAAACCACTTTGCTGGTCTGTTCGACACACTTAAGCCCACGGAAGCTTCAGGAAGGTCTGGCCTGCACATGTTCTCATTAAGAAATGAGACTTGGGGCTCTCCCTGGTGGCGCAGTGGGTTAAAGCGCAGCATACTGAAGCTCTCAGGAGCCACTGCAGCACCAGTGACCCACATGGCGCGGCAGACCTCTCCTGCCCTGCCCGTTGCTCCCCTCAGCAGTGTATTTCAGTAGATCTGCCTGTTCTGCCCCTCACTCTGTCTCTGGGGAATCCTCTCACCCCGCACACCTCTGGCCTGTACCCCAGTTCTGTAAATAAATAAATCTTAAACAGTACAAAAAAACGAGACTTGGGGTGGAAGCTTCATCTAAGCTCACTTCTTACGCCACATCTGACTACTTCAACATTTAGCTCATCTTACTAATGGCACATTTTGCAAGGCCTTGTCTGTCTGTGAACGTGTGTTGGGAGGTGTGGGGGGGGTGGGTGTGAGGACTGTTGTCTCATGCTGGGGACAAACTTCCAGAGCGAGTTTACGCGTCATGGATTCCAGGGGCCGGGTTCAGCGCTGACGTCTGGGGCCGAGGCCTGCAGGGCAAACCTGGGTGGATGACAGAAAGGACACGAGGGAGGATGTCCTTGGGTCTGGAGGAGGCACTTGCTGTCCAGCACAGTAGTGGTGCCAGGTGCACGGAGCTTGGGCAGAGGCTGGGAAGAGGGCTGTTCGCAGACTGGGAGCTTTCTGAATCTGGCGTGGGGATGGGGGAGGGAGGAGGGGTTTGGGGAAAGGGGGCGGGCTGTTTCCTGGACCTCAAGACAGGTGAGCTACTATGGCAGGTTTGCGGGGCCCACAGGGTTTGAGGTCCCAGTGCGGGAGCGGCCACAGCCAGCGGCTTCCAGCTGGCTTCCACCTCAGTGTCCCAAGTTGCCCATATGGCACGGGGAAGTGAGATCGCTCCCAAGGCCGCCAGGAGGGTACGGTCTGCCGTGGGGCGGGGCTCGGCTTGGGCCTGCACAGCCAGGGTCCCCTGCCCCGCGCACCTGCACCGGGTTCGGCAGCGCCGTTTCCGCCCGGCCTCGCTCGGCCCTCCCCGCAGTCCGCTTCTCCGGCACCGCCCTTCCCCGCTTGTCACTCAGCTGCGTGCCGCCAATCAGAACCTTTGGTCGGCGATTGGGGCGAAGGGGCGGTGACTGCGCCTGGCCAATGAACACGCAGACTGCAGGGAGGGGCGGGCCTGCGGGTGTGGGCAAGCCAATCCTGGCGCCCCGGCGCGGGGGCGGTGCGGCTCCGAGCACCGCGCCGGCTTCCCTAACATGGCGGCCGCGAAGGACGGCTGCGGCTCGGGCGAGGCGGCCGCAGGCAGCGGGCGGAGGCTCCACCTGGGGATCCCCGAGGCCGTGTTCGTGGTAAGAGGCCAGCGGGCGCGGGCAGGCGGATCCCCGGCCGCGGACGCCCCC
>NW_004567158.1:940842-961182 GCF_000260355.1 Condylura cristata
CAGGTGTTCGCTGCGCGCCCTTGTGCCCTGAGACGGGTCACCTTTTCATACCCCATTTTTACTGACAAACGAGCCTTTGGGCAAAAGCAAACACATTTTCTCAGCTTTTACAGTAAAGCCAAGACAGGAACAGTCTGCCCAGAGGCGAGGTCTAGGCCTTGACACATGGTTTCCTATTAAAGGAAGATGTGGACTCTTTCATGAAGCAGCCTGGGAACGAGACTGCAGACTCGGTCCTGAAGAAGCTGGATGAGCAGTACCAGAAGTACAAGTTCATGGAACTGAACCTCGCCCAAAAGAAGAGGAGGTACGTGCTTGCGCGGACCCTGAGGGAGACACAGGGCATGCGGTGGAGCGGCAGGTGCTTGCAGACTCCTGCGGGACGGTTAGCAGCAGGTCTGGCAGCTGGGCCAGGCCCCCCTGTGGCAAGCAGGCTGTGGAGGTGGGAACGGGAAGCACCAGCTTTTGGGAAGGCGCTGCCTGAACGCCCCTCTGCGCTTGTCAGGTTCAGGACACACCTCCTGCTCCCTAGGAGAGTTTGAAAGGTGATGGGCTTTGAGGGCACCTGCAGGGAGGAGTTGGGGAGAGAACATGCACCTCAGGACTGAAGTGTGGGCTGCAGGGAGATGTGCCCCAGAGCATGTGAACACAGGGGGCGGGGTCCAGGCTACTGGTGGGGTGTAGGAGGGGACCCGCCAGTCAGAGGTCCTCGGAGCCACTGGAAGCAGGGGGCTGGGGCTGGGCCTGAGGGGAGAGTGCAGGCGCAGCAGACTTGGGCAAAGGCAGGAGAGCAGTTCTGGGCCTTTTGAGAGGCCTTGCGACGCGGGTGGAAGCGTGAAGGACACAGATGAGTGCGTGCTGGCCGGGACCAGTGTGGCCCGCGGTGGGGCAGGTGGCGGCTGAGACACGACTGCAGCCCCCGCGGGGTCCTGCCTGTTGGAGGAGCGGCCGTCGTCCGCCCGGGGTCACCGGCCTGAGGCCGTGCGTGCGACTCGCTCCTCCCTGCGACGCCTCCCTGCGGTCTCCGAGGAGTCCTTCCTCGTGCGCAGGCCTTCAGCAGCTCTCGCTTTTGGTGCCTTGCCGGAAACCCTGTCCTGCGGCCGTGCTTCTGAGCGGGCACCCCTGCTGCCTGCGTTTCTCCTGCAGGCTTTACAGTGATCGCTCTTCGTGCGCTTAGCGCCACTCAACCCTAAGGTAGCCCGACTTCGCCGGCTTTTCCCTTGAGGTCAGCGCTCCGTGTCGGTAAGAAGCGCTTCCTGCCCACGGCCCAGAGCCGCCCTCTCGGTGCTTCGGCCCCACCGAGATACAGGTTTCCTTTCAGTCGGCGCCCAGCGCGGTCCGGGGTGTCTGCCCTGGCGGGTGTGCGGGTCCTGCTCGGGCTGTGTCACTGCTGTGCCTGGCGCCTGGGCGAGGCGGGCAGCGCTCGGTCCTGGCCACTCAGCTCCTCCACGGCAGGCGGCAGGCGGCAGGGTGCGGTTCGAGCGCCCCGCCCTGCCAGGCGCTCGTGCCCGAGGTGGGGGGGGCGCGCTTCTCCCCTGCTGGAGCTGCGGCTTCACTGCCCAGGTCCCTTCCCGCCCCTTCGCACGTCATGGCAGGCCGGCTCGTCTCGCGTCCTCTTTCCGCGTGGGGCTCTCTGCAGCTGGGGCTCTGTTAGCATCTCTGGACAGCTTCTGTCGGCTTTTGCTTTTCTTTTTGTGGACGCGGTCCGTGGCGTGGAGGGACATTGCGCCCCTGGGGGCACCCTCGCGCGCGGCTGAGCCTTGCCATGGGGCTCCGCCCTGCCAGGCTTTTGGTGAGGACCTTTGCATGTGGCTTCTTGGGGACAGTGGTTTTCTCTCGGTGCGCTGTTGTGGGCTGAAGCTAGTGTGACGCTGGCCTCGTGGGTGTAGTCACTGGTTTCCTTCCCGAGGTCCTGCTGCCTTCCCACCAGGCGTGCCGCCTCCTCAGCGTGTGACAACTGTTCCCACAGCCTTCCAGTCTGCTGTTCAGCACGTGTTGCTGGGAGTCGCTTTTCTGGGTGCTTCCCTTCCTCCTCAGAGGAAGCTGCTGTTGTCGGGAGCTGGGTACAGCAGCCTCTGACCCGTTCCAAGTTCTTCCGCTTGATGTCGGCGAACTCAGCTGCGACCGGAGCCTCACGAAACCGCCTTTGCTAGGTCACTGCTCCGCTCAAGGCCTCTCTCAGTTCTTCCCCGCCGACGGTGCTACCTCGATGTGCCGTTGTCTCTCACTGTCCCTTCAGCTACACGAAAGCCCTTTGGTGTGTCGTGGTAATCTTCGGTGGAGCCTGCTCCCTTCTTTCTCTCACTGGGCATTTTGCCCATGGTCCCCGGCTCTCCTGCTGGGCTGCCACACGCCCCACCCTGCGACTGGCACCGGCCCCCCGGCACTGAGAGGCGACCGTCGCGTCTCTCCCACCGAATAGTTTGCTTGCTTCTCCGCAGAGCCACCTGTTTCTTCAAAATAGCTTGCCCCTGTCCTTTCTTGGAGGTTTTCACAGAACTTCCTGCAGGACAAGCTCCATGGCTTTAACTTTGTTTTCTCTGGTAGAGGAGGTTCAGGTTATTGTTTTCATCTCTTTGCATCTGCGTTTAGTGCGCTGTTGCCTTCTTTCCTCCTCAGCTCATAGTCCTAGGGAGAGCAGTCACTCCGCTGGAAGTGGGGGTGACTGAAATCCTCTCGGCCGGGGCAGATGCTGCCACTGCCACCGTCGCCGTCGAGTCCTTTGGCTGAGCAGGTGCTTGGCGTCTGCTCCGGCCGCTTAAGCTCGGGCATTATGACCAGAAACTTCTCCTTTGGATTTACTCTCTTCCGAAGACTTCTCCACTTCCCTCCTAAGCTGCTGTGCCCTGCTCGCTCCTGGGTAGGGACCTAGAGATTTCCACGGGTCGGGCAACAGCCAAGGTGTGTTGCGTTCATAACTGAATATCACACGGAGTGAAAGTGAATGGTTACATCCTAGGGAGCTACTTTACTCCCCGAATTAAAACCCATAAAGGTACAGACGACACGAGACATTTCCACCGAGCTGAGAAATCAGCAGTGACGACGGAGGGTGCGTAGCTGGGACGTGTGCGGCGGCCTTGTTGACCTGGCTCTGGCGGGCCTCTACCACCGAGGGTTTGTCCACACAGACCTGGTGCATGACCGGAAGAGCTTGACCCAAGTGTACTTTTCAGGTGTGTGCCCGGCATTTTACAAATGAACTTTTCCTGGCATTCACCTATATCAATAAGTCATATAAAAAGAAGCATATGGAGGTGTCGAGTCCCGCGGCCTGAGCCCGCAGGCACGCGAAGAAAACAGGTGCGTGCCAAGCTGTGAAGGCAGACTGATCACTGCCTTCACAGCTGCACATCTGCCGCGCCAGTCGCACAGGGTGTGGCCGCGATGGGCCTCTTTACATGATGCAGTGAGTGTGTTTCCAGGCTCATCCTTAAATCTTGCCTCCCTGCTGCTCTCCGGTGTGTCTGGTGGTGCATTCTGCAGGATCACAGCTTTGTTGTTTGACTGAGGCGACACTGGTTTCCAATGTGGCTTAAAGCAGTAGGTTCTCTCCCTTTGGGTGTGCTTACCGCCACCACGTCACAGCCCCCCACAGGCCATTGTGTCGCCCCTGGCTTCGTCCCCGCCCAGTAGCCTCAGTTCCGCCGTCAGTTTGCTGTCGCTTCGCCTTCAGCGGACCCTGTGCTCACTGCCCCACGTACAGGTGCACGTCAGGTACTTGCCTTTCTCCTTGCTCATGTGCTTTCGCACACTCCCTCCAGTTCACGCAGGCCGCAGACAGCAGGTTTGGCCTTTTTCACAGCTGAGTTGTATTCCATCGCATAAAGAGGCCACATCTTCTTGCCTGCCCCTGTTCGTGACTTGCCTGGAGCTTGCAGTGCGTGTGTCTCCTCTGTTCTCGGGCAGGCACGTTGTCTTTGTACTGGGTCTGTTCTCTGATAAATTGCATTAGAATTCGAGAGGGGCTCAACTGTTGCCTCCATGTAGAAGTCAAGCCTTGCGTGGCATCCAGTCACCAAAAGGGAGCTAAAGCTTAGCAACAAAAATGTTTCTAAGCAACTTGAATATTTTCAACATATTTTTTTTTACATCTTATATTCTTGACAGTGACGTTTATTTCATCTGGGAATCCGTTGCTGGTAGTTTTTGTTTTCCCTTTTTTTTTTAAAGGTTTATTTATTTGTGCGCACAGAACTGGGGCACAGGCCAGAGGCTCAGGGGAGGCGAGAGGCTTCCCCAGAGACAGAGCGGGGAGCAGAACAGGCAGATCTACGAAGTACACTGCTGAGGGAAGCAGTGGGCAGGTCAGGAGAGGTCTGCCGCGCCCTGTGGTCACCTCCGGGGCAGGCGGGGATCGAACTCATGCGGAAGCGGCTTTAGCTTCTTAGTGCTGTGCTTTAACCCGCTGCGCCACCAGGGAGGGCCTGTTTTCAAATTGTTAACAACAGGCATGATGTTTTCATAGCAGTTTCAGGTTTATAGCAGCGTTGAGCAGAAAGCGATGGGCCCTCCCTGCGGAGCTGGCCGTAGCTGCTTCAGCACGAGTGGATCGTGCTGCTTGGAGCCCTGGCCAGGGGCGAGCCACTTGGTGCAGCACACCTCTCCTGTCTTGCTCGCAGCTCGCTCAGCAGTGTTCTGGTCCCCACTCTGTCTCTGGTGAAGCCTCTGCTCTCCAGTTGTGTATGATGCATCAGTCAGTCAGTCAACCTTTAAAAAAAAGAAAAGACTTTTCTTCGGCTTGGACAAATACGCGCATTAGAGGTTTGCATTTTACATTTAGGCCTGTGGTCCATTGTCATCTCCGGTTTGCGCAGTAGCTGTCACTTCCTCCTGCATCTCATCAGTCTTATCGTGCCTGTCCTCCCCCCCTAAATTTCTCGTGTTCAGGCCTGTCACCCATTCATAATTTTGAGGACAGTTGTCACCGACTTGAAAATAGCGCCCATGGGTTTAAAGTCAGAGCGCGGCTGCCCCAGCTGGACAGGCTCCCTGTGCTGTCCAAGCCGGCCGCCGCCGGGATTGTTCACTCATGGGCAGTTCGGCTTCTCCCCTCAGGTCCCGGCCCATCCCCACCGCCCCACGAGGGACGCCCCCTCCACGCCTGGGCCTTGGCTCTGTGCTCGGCTGCTGGCTCCCTCCGGCCGTTGTCCGGCTTCCTCGGCGTGTCCCCGTTCCGCGGGCCGACGTGGCTGATGTCTCCCTTCCAGCCGGCTTCGATCCACTGTGCCCACTGACCCCGTCTTGTGGATCCGTTTTCTCTTCGGGACATGTCGGGCTGTGCCTGGTGTTTGTTTTGGGCTCCAAGCTACCAAGTTCACCCTTTTTCTTTTTCATAGGCTAAAAGGTCAGATTCCTGAAATAAAGCAGACTTTAGAAATTCTCAAATACATGCAGAAGAAAAAAGTAAGTACGCTGTCTCTGTAAATACACGCGGACAGACTGCGGCAGAGACGGGGCTTCCGTTCGGCCGTGGCCTGGCGCTGGGCCCTGCCCGCCCGAGCACGTGGGCCGGCGCCAGACGGGGCTTCTGGCTCAGGGACCTCGCGTCTCCCCCGAAGCCAGGTTCAAGCGAGGGCTCCGGGCCTAGGGCTACTTGCTTGCACATAGTGCTTGTGGAGCTTCCGTGCCCTTTGAGGTTATGTTGGGTGCGAGGAGGAAATGTCTTCGAGGGCCTCCTGCGTTACGCTCCAGCAGAGTGAAGAGTCCGAGACTCTCAGAGCTGGTTCTCATTTCCAAGTCAAAGAAGGTGCACTGGGCAGTCGCGCAGCAGCTTGCGGCTGCACCGCCTCGTGCTTGCTGAGTGAAGCTGGCGGGACGGGCCAGGCTTCGTGGCCGGGGCGCTCGTGGCCAACCGAGCGAGCGGGGTGGGGGAGCGTGCTGCTTGCCGTAGCCTTCAGGGCGGTGGGGCCCTTCCTCTTACCTCAGTCTTGCAGATCAGCAGTGTGCGGGGCGAGAGGCTGGCGAACAGCCGAGCCACGCTCTTGCTGCCGCTGCGGCTCGGCCCGTGCGCACCTGCTGGGCCTGTTCACAGTCCTGTCACTTTTTTGCAGGAGTCCACCAGCGCGCTGGAGACCAGGTTCTTACTGGCAGACAACCTGTACTGCAAGGCCTCCGTCCCTCCTACCGATAAAGTGTGCCTCTGGCTGGGGGTAAGTAGAGTTCACCTCCCTGTGACTGGCGGGAATGAGGCCAGTGTTCTGGTTCCTGTCACAACATGACTGACCCCCGAGCACGATGATGGTTGTCACGAAGGCACGCGCGGGCCTGTTCTCTTCAGCTGCTCTGAGTCTCTGCGCGTAAATACAGTCTTTATACCACTGCTCCTCCTCAGACGGGTGTTGATTCCACATAAGAGTTTCTCCCACAAAGATGCCTCTCCTCATGAGGTTGGCGTCTGTTTTGTCGAGTTGCTGAGTCTCTGCTTTTTTAACCCTCCTCAGTAGGCCGTCACCTGCCTCGTGCCGCATCAGTGGCCCTCGCAGGGACCCTGGGAGTCATTTTTAAAAGCCATTTGTCAGATGAGCAAAGCTGTTCTTTTGTCCTGACCAAATGTAGATCATGCTCAGATGATTCTCTCAAGTTCAGAAAGAACTGTTGAGATCCGTTCAGCGATGTCAGCACCGCTCGGCTCATGATGGGCCTCGATAGGGGCCGTGGGTGGTTCTCCTCATGTCCTGCCAGCTCACAGCCTCGCGTGTGCACAGCTAACTGCAGCAGCCCCTGACTGCCAGCCCAGCTAGAGCTACAGGTGTGCGCTCGAACGACCGCGGCGTCTCAGCCTCTGGCTCTGCGTCCTGTGTGCTCTGTCAACGACCGCTTGCCCGGGGCTGAGGTCCAAGACCCTGTTCTGGCCTGTAATGCCCGTGATGTTCACTGACTGCTGGGCCTTCTCTCTTCAGGCGAATGTGATGCTTGAGTATGACATTGATGAAGCGCAGGCGCTGCTGGAAAAGAACTTAGCGACTGCCACGAAGAATCTCGATTCTCTTGAGGAAGACCTTGACTTTCTTCGAGATCAGTTTACTACCACAGAAGTCAGTATCCTTTTTGAAAAAGTAAGCCACACGGAAAAAAATTTGCAAAATTGATCACCTATATTAAAATTCATAAACTCTGTAAAAAAAAACAAAAGTAAGCCACACGGGAGGAAAGGAGAGAGGTGTGTCCCTTTTCGACGCTGCACTGCTCTGGCGAGATTATTCCGGCTGGAGTATCGGTGCGCTGCGTGAGGGCAGTAAATGTCACACTGGGAATTCTTAAATACGTCTGTAGATTAATGGAATCTGAAGTGTGAAGGGGGAAACACTGACTCCGGTGTTCTCTAAAGACACCATCACGACCACTGAAGCAGTTTCGCATTAACTAAGGGCCTCCTGCGTCCCGCCGCTGTTACATGCGTGGGGAACAGGACGCTGGGGAGTCGACACCAGGTCTGGCGCTGTTCGAACTGACCGTTAGAACTGACCATTTCAGAGCAAAGCAAGCGTTTGCGCGCACCCCCCCCCCCCCGAGGCAGTGAAAAGTTAGGGAAAAGTGGAGGTGAGTTGGACCTCGAGGAGAGAGAACTGCGGCAGGTCTCAGAGGCGGTGCAGGCTGTGGGCAGCTGGGAGAGGCCAGCTGCGGCTCTGCCTGTCCTTTCTGGCCCCGCAGCCAGCCCGGACAGACGCCTGCCCTTCCAGAGCCCGGGCTCCCTTCTGTAGTCCTTTCCCGCGTGGCCGCGCCGAGCGGCACCTCGTGCTTCCTCTGGGCACGACGCCTGAGTGCCCCTGTACTGACGGAGCCTCCCCGGCTCTTTGCACGGCGCTCCCACGGGGCTGTCCTCGCCCCTACACCCCTAAATGTGCCCTTTGTGTTCCCACACTTGATCCCTCCACCCGGTCGGCAGGGGCCTGTTCAGCCCAGGGGAGAGCGCCCTTCTGAGCATTACGAGCGCGCGTCTGGGGTTGGCTTGGTGAGGTATGGCTGCAGCTGGAAGCCGCCCGGGGAGAGGCTCCTCCCCACCAGCCGTTGCCTAGCGGAGCGAGCTTGCGGGTTGCCGCCTGAGGCCTGGCTCCGGGCACGGAGGCCCAGCTCCGGCTTCCTCTCGCCTCGGCAGGCAGCTGCACTTTAGACCGCTGTTGGCTTTTCTTTGACAATCCTCGCAGATATGGCCCGGGTTTATAACTGGGATGTGAAAAGAAGAAACAAAGATGACCCCACCAAGAACAAAGTGTGATGCTGGCACTTCAACCTGCGGTTCCGTTTCCCAGACGTTATTTTAACCGCCCCACACTTTCTCCTTAAGGGTTGATAGAACTTCCAGTGATTTTTTTTAACAAGAATGATAATTAAACCTTTTAAAAAAGATACACATCATTTTATTTATTTATAAAAGCAAATTAATTTCAGATACTGTATGACATTAGCAGTATTATGTCTTCCCACCTTCCCAACAAAGTAAACACTGCTTTCATCATTTTGTTTTGCTTCTTTGTCGTAGGAAAAGTCTTAGCTGAAATGGCCGAAAACTGTGAGGTCTGCGGCAGAAGCTAAACTCTGGACACGTTAGCAGTTGAGTTTTTCTTTGCAGCTGATGTGACTCTCACTTTGATGAGATTAAACCAGGTTAGAGGCAGGAAGAAGTCGCTCTGACTGCTGGCACGCTTGTTTCTTTGGTGGTACATGTGGGTTGTCTGCTGGCCCCGAACATTCCAGTACTGTGCACTTGCAGGGAGCAGCACTTTGCCTTCCTGAGCAGCACGAGGGCCGGCGAGACATCTTTCCTTCCCCCTTGTTAACGTGCAGTGTCTTCGCGCTGCCAGCCGGTGGGTGCTCTTGGCCGCCGTGAAGTTGCGCTACTTACTCTTAGCTGAGGCAGCTTTGCATTTCTTAGCAGTTCTCCAAAGCAGCTGGCCTGTACTCTCGAGATAAATATAAATCTGCAGTGGTTGACAAGAGTTGTGAGCTTTTTTACCCACAATAAAACCTCATAGGAATAGTCAAAAGTCCCACGGGAAGCCGTTGGCATGGAGGCCGGTAGCCGGCGCTACGCATTGTGGGAAACATAACCGTCGTGTCTCCCTCTGTGTAGTGACAAGTACGCTTGTCCAGTGTTTTGTACGTGCATTTCATGTTATTAAAACAGTGAAGTCAAAACTGGTCTGGCCCCTGTTTTCATGTCACTCTGCCGCTTCCGTACTGTACAGGGCGCTGCGCAGGTCCGCAGGAACGTCACGAAACCCCTCGGCAGGAGCTCGGATAAGCAGAATCGGGAAGCTCGTTGGGCGAGACACCATAGTTCCTGGCTCGGTTTCTCTTTCACAGTTTCAAACTCCAGTGCTTACAATGTTGAGCCGTAATGTCTTTGCAGTATTGTAAGGACTGCATTCCTTTCCCCCAGTCTTGTCACTGGTACAAAATGTTCCTGTCGATGTTAGGCAGGAATCTCACGCTCAGAGGTCTTTCGCTTTTCGTCCATGAACATCTAAATAGGAGTTTTCCGGTATTCCAGCACATACGAAGAAACAGCTGTTGAGACATAGGAGTCAAAGAACGAAAATTACGTTCATCAACAAATGTGAAAGTGAAATTGGAGTCACAAACAGTACTAGACTCTAATGACAGAAGTATGAAATCTTGCTTTCGCCACCTTTCAGCCTGACATGAAGTTGACGCTGAGTAGCACATGCATTAGCGATGCAACATGTCCAGGCACATTCACTTTCAGTCCCCCTAAATGTTTCCTGTCTTTCATTTCTTTTTTTATGCATAGGGTCTTAAACAACGATCTCGGTTTCACGATGTGTCCCTGCTTCACTTTGCTGTCGCACTGTTACACCGACCCGGTTCTATGAGGCTTGCAGGATGCTGCCATTCACAGACGCTGGGTTTTTAGAATATTTTCTCTGGGAAAACACCAAGTAGCAAATAACGCACCTGAAACTGTCCTGTGAGTTTTTCTTGGTGTGTAGAAGTTTCCCTGAGACCAGGTCACCAAACATGGGGTCACAGGGTGAGGGGAGTGTCCTCTCTGGGGCTGAAAGCGGGTTTGCTGTGCCCACGGCGGGGGCGGGGTGTTGGGCAGCACCCGACACCCCTGCCGCCTCGCCTTCCCGCCGCCTCATGCATGGACCCTGGCGCCGAGGCCCCTGGCCAGTGTGGGAGCCTCCCAGCAGCACCCTGCTTAGGCCCCCTCGTGCCACACCCTTGTGCCAGCCCCTGCAGCCCCCCCCCGGGTGCTCTCCAGCTGCCCTGTCACACAGCAGTTCCTCTCGAGGGGCTCTGGGCAGAAACTGCCGGGAAGCTCAGCCCACCCAGCTCCTTGCCTCGGAGCGGCTGTCAGGCCATCACGCCCGTTTCCCCACTGGCCTACCTCGTTTTCTGAGGCGTCTGGTGCCTCCGCAGAGGCGCGGATGGTTTGGATCTTGGGCGCGGGTGGAGCGCACGTGGGCCGGGGCGTGGGAGCCCTTCCCTCCCGGTGGGGCCGCGCCTTGAATGCAGTGACGTCATTCGTTGCAGGCCGAGTTTCCAGGGTTCACTGGCCCGTGAAGCTTTTCATGCATCCCCGCCATGCCTTGTGGTAGCTGGGCCTGGTCCCTGTGCGCCCAGACCAGCTCAGCTTCCTCCACATGCCAAAGCCACGGGTGCCGGGGAAAATCGAGACTAGAGGGAAGAGCCAGTGCAGAGCAGCTCCATCGGGATGGGGTAGGGTGGCGTGGTGGGTTCTTGGTTCTTGGGCCCTTGGCTGCTGAGGGGAAGAGCCAGAGCCTGTGCAGAGCACATTTGATCTTGCAGAAAGGGCAGCCCCGTTGCCAGACAGCAGTGGCTGTGGAGATGAGGCTGGAGGGCCGGAGGCCACCCTGGAGCGGGCTGGCGAGCTGGGCGCTGCCCTGAAAACCTTCCTCCCTGGGTCTGTCACCCCCCACCCTTCACGCAGCCCACAGGGAAAGAGGCTGGCAGTGTGGACAACGCATCGGGCCGAAGTGGATTTGGGTTGAAATCTGGATGAGTAGTCATTGAAGGCAGCATTTCTCACGCGTGCTAATGACTCATCAATTTTTTAAAAGTTATTTTTGAGGTGCATTGGTTCCCATACCGTATTTTAAGGACACAGGTTCACAGTTCAAATGCATGTCACCACACCCAACTGCCAAACACCCTGAGTCCTCTGGCACCCGCCATCTTGCTCTCACTGCCCCTCCCCTGGGAGCCTCAGCTCTGCTGGCAGATGCTTTGTTTCTGTGTTGCACGTGCAGGCGAAGTCCAGGATCTGCCTTTCTCCTGACTATCATCATCTGCAGTTCCTCCCATGTTGTTGCAAATAACAGTGCCTTTCTCGCAGTTGAATAGTATTCCGCTGTATGTAGACCACATCTTCCTGATCCACTCATCCGCTGCTGGGCACATAGGCTGTTGCCATAGCTGGGCAGTTGCCGCCCACCTGTACCCTCAGGAGACTGTTCTTCAGTCCGAGTGGGATCGAAGGCTCTGGCCGTCCATCTGTCTCTGACACTTGGTGTTTCCCACAGAGGCCCAGGCCACGTGCACGGGCGGAGCGGCTGTGCGGTGACCACACCGACGTCTGTGTGCTGGTTTCCATGTGGGTTCCAGGCTCTTGGCGCAAGTTGTTGTTGTTGTTGTTTAATCATAGAACAGTTTATTTTTACATCATTTTGTACATTTTTGTCCCCATCTCAATTGTCATCCCCGCGGGTTTCCCATCACCGACTCACCCGTGTCTTTGCACAAGTTTTACTGCTCTTTTGTTAGTTTTTCTTCCTGCTTCCATACATTTACACAAGGTCCTATTGTGTTGATCAAGACCGTCATTTACAATGGACGAAACCTTGGAGAGTGCGTGTCCGGTGACTGTGTGGCCTGACAGCCGGCCAGCGGCGCGGGCTGAGCGGATTCCAGTCGGAAGGAGCCGGTCTGCTCACACCCTGCGCGTCTTCGCAGCGAAGGCAGGCCAGCGCAACCAAGAGCCGAGACATCGTCCCTTTGCGAGCGAACACCTCAGTGACTTAGGTGAAAAAGTCAATGCCAGAAGCACAGATCACTTAGAGGGTGATGCTTACGGACAGTGGGAAACCTCAGAGCAGATGAACACGGGGCTTTGATGCGAACTCAGGCGACACAAACAGGGCACGAACTGCCTCGAAACAGAGCCCAAGGCTGATGGCGACCTCGGCCTGCCCCTTGCCCACCCTTGCCCATGCCCACAGCCCCTCGCTGCCTGTGCCCTCGCGGCTTCGCCCGCCCAGCCGCCTCGCTCCTGGCTTGGCCTGGCCCTTCCTTGGTGCTTGCTTCACGCCCACCGGCCAGACCTGCTCTTCACCCAGACTCTACCAGCTCGGAGGTGCCTGCTCCCTCTGTCCGTGTCGTGTTAGCTGAGCTCACGCCAGAGGCTCCCAGCCAGCAGAGGTGTGGGCACGCGACGTCCTCGCCTGGCTGCCCACGTTTGCCAGCCTCCGTGGTTACTGGCGTTGGTGCCACAGAAGTGGGTCTGCCTCCGGCCAGAGGAGCCCGGGGCCGAGGGGAGCCCCGTCCATGCCAGTGCTGGCGCTGCTCTGGCCTGGGCGCACTGGACTGCCCTGGAAGGAGCAGAAATGAAGGCAACGAAGAGCAGCTCCTGTCTGAGAGCCCCTTCTGGGCTCAAGGACTGGTCACCAGACTCCAGAGGCAGAAAAGCCTGGGCCCGTTTTTCCTCCGAGCACCATCCTACTCAGCTTGGCTTCCCGTGTGGGTGCTTAGGCTGCCACTGCATGTGTTTGAGGCGCTGGCCCAGGCTTGGGGTGGAAGATGCCCCTTGCAGAGGGCCTGTCTGCTCAGGCCCTTCCTAGGACGATCGGGCTGCGCTGGTGCCAGTTTCCACACTGGCCACTGGGTGGCGCGCGGACACAGGCAAGACCCCAGGGATCCTGGAGAACTGAACAGCAGCCCGCGGAGGCCAGGCCAGAACGGAACTGAATTCACCAGATCAATTTTCAGCTAAAAGAAAAGTAACATGCTCGGTACAGTTTAAAGGAGACCCAGCGCTGCACGGTGCTCAAAGTGCTCGGGGTACAGCGCACACCGGTGCAGGTGTTGGATCTACACGTTTACCAGCGCAGCTGACGGTTCCTCAGGCCGCCGCCGCAAGGAGTGTGGGCGCTGAGCCCCTGCCAACGAGAGGCCACACTGTTACCGCTCATTTCCCGGGTTCTGCAGATGCGCCGACAGCCCAAGGCCTTGCTGCACTGCGGGTTCCCGTGGGGGTGAGAGCGCGGAGGAAGGCGCAGCGCAGACAGCGGGCGAGCAAGCGGCGGCAGCTGCAGCCGTCGGAGTCGCGCAGGCGTCTGGCCGCAGCTTCGGACACCGGCGGTCAGCGGAAGTCACAGGAATGCGACGGTGTCGCCAGGCTTCACCTAGCAGAATTGGCGGATGCTGAGCAGGAAGCGGCTTCCGTCGGCATGAGGGAAGCCACAGCCTGCCGGTCTGGCCGGGAGCAGGGCCCCGTGGGGCTTGAAAGCAAAGTGCGCAACGCGGGGGCCTGGACGCGACGCTAGCCGAGCTGCGCCCGCGGCCCTGCGCGGGGCACGCGGCCTCCTCGCCCAGCGCCAGAGCCGTCACCGCCCCTGCCACTGAAGTGGCCACGCAGGGGCCTCGGAAGCTGTGCGCGGGAGCTCGGCCTGCAGCCAGGAGCTGTGCAGCTTCACTGCAGTTGCCGTGGGCAGGAGCTGCTGGACACTTACATTTCAGACCGTGGGCCCAGTCGCTGGGCGCAGTTACCTAAAGTATATATTCGCGCACGTTCGCAGCCCACAACTCATACATAGTGGAAATGATAGATGCAGTGCTGAGACAGCTCTTTCGTGTCCTGTAGGCCGCATGTGGAGTGATGGTTCAATATGAGGGAGCACAGACTTCTGCTCTACTAAACGCCGTAACTGAAGGCAGAAGAGTTTGACAAAATACAGGGCGGGGAAAGAGCTTCTAGACAGCGGACATGTCACTAATTCACAAGAAAGAGTCGGCGTGTGCTTGATGACTGCTTTCGGCTATCAGCTTTCAGCTTGATGACTGCTTTCAGCTGCAAAGCCGATCACAGACAGGGCGTCAAAATATTCACTCATCCTTGCAACAGGTGAACTCGCTGACTGTCACGCGGCGTCTCGGCGGGTCCTTGGGCCTGGCGTCAGCTCTGTGCTCGGCAAGCGGCGTGTGAAGGTGCTGGCCGAGTGGCTTCACAACCGCGCTGACTTCGTGACGTTCACCCGGCGCCAGGGCCCCTCAGCACAGCAGGAAGCTGCCCTTCGTGAAGCGGCCTCGTGATCGCATGGAAGAAGCTGCGTGGCGCCGCCGGGAGCGCTGACTGTGCCTCGCTGGCCTCGCGCTTCCGTTTGCCGCGCGGACAGGACGCGGGCTGAGTGGCGGCGTCAGCTGGAGCTCATGCTTGCTTCTCCCACAGCTCAGACGCTCACTAGGCAGCTGAACACCAGCCTTCTGAGAAGCCCGAATCCACACGGAGCCTTCACCGCCAGGCCCTTCGGAGGCTGCTGGCTGCAAGCGCAGAGGCGGGGACACATGAAGCGCTCGGGCGCCGGCGCGAGGACCTTTACGACGGGGCCAGCGGGCAAGAAGAGCTCGGAGCCGGTCTCCCGTGCGTGTCGCCGGAGTGAGGTGAGTCGGGGTGACTGGGTGGGAGCAGGACGAGAAAGCAGTTGCGAGCACTCCAGGCTCGAGAACAGCTGCTGAATTGTGTGTGTGGAACTGGGGTATGGGGCAGAGGAGGGCGTGAGAGGACTCAGAGGCGTGGGGAGCAGAAGGGGCGGATGGACCGAGACCCACCGCCGAGGGGCAGCGGGGGTCAGGGGGGCCTGCCGCGCCCTGGGGTCCTCCCTGGCCGGGGATGGACTCGGCGGCAGCGGTGGCAGATACCTGAGACTTAACCCGAGGCCACCAGGGAGGCTCCTAACTCCCATTTGCATGGAACTTCGGGGTGGAGAGGTGGGCAGAGCCTCTTGGCAGCGGAACCTGCTGTCTGCCTAGTGGACGAGACCGTGCCGACTCGTGAACGTGTCACGGGGTCAAGGGCAGAAACAGGCTCCCTCGGGGAGATGCCAGAGTACTTCAGGAGAGGGCTGGTGGGCCGTGGCGGAGGGTGGCCGTGGGCATGGCAGGGACTTGGTGTATTTTGAAGACAGAGTGCGGCGCTTGAGAAGGGACTGGCGGGTGCGGGGAGGGACGTGTGCAGCTCAGGCTGGACCCCACGTTTCCGGGGTGGTCTCAGCTGCAGGGAGGAGCCCGGGAGGACAGCAGCTCGAGGGACGCCTGTGCACCTTCTCGAGGCCCCGCCCTTCTTGCCGGTGCTTCGTCTTCTCTCTTTGTGAACCCTGAACTTTGTTGGGCCCCAGGGAGCCCGATGCTGGACCCCAGGTGGGACCCACGAGGTGCTCTGGAAAGGGAATGGCCGACACCGTGGCTGCCCTGCAGTGCAGCGACGGGGCGAGCAGGCTGCACTGGTGAGGGGGACACAGGCCACCATCCCAGTGTCTCTGGCAGCAAACGGTTGTGGCAGGAGCCTGTGCGTCAACAGTGGACACGGCCTGCACAGGTCCGATTGCGCGGTGACAGTGCTGGGTAGGACAGAGGCCTGGAGCCTGCTCTGGGCTGGGCCACACGGCAGATACCGCATGGCCACTGCCGTGCAGCTGCCTCTGAGGACCTGTGTCCACTGGGCAGAGACAAAGTGAGACGTGACTCGGGAACCCGCGGGCTCATAGGTGGCTTTCGGGCTGTGGGCTGGCTGGCCACGGCGTCGGGGGAACTGCGGACTTTCGAGCAGCGTGGAGTGGCCTGTGCTGATTCTCCCTTCCCTGTGCCGTGCCCCTTCCTCCCTCATCCACTCCTGACCAGGAAAGCGACAAAACTGCAGGACGCGGCCCCCTCCGCCCAGCTCAGAGCGAAACAGCTTGCTTTCCTTCCCTCCCCCCCAGAGTGTCAGCTCAGGGTGTCCAGAAGCGAGTTCCACATTATTCCCAGCCTGGAAACAGCTACCAGACACACAGTCACATAATCAACCATTTTACTAAATACAGGCATATTTTCATCCACGTTTCATCACAGCGCACGACAAGGCGAGGAAAGGGCACAGCACATTTGTTCTGGAATATGAGACGATCTAACCCAACATGCAGTTGTGGTCTTGTGACAGGTTAGTTTATCTTTTCTTTACCTATTGTAGTAAAATAGCTTCTAAAGCTTTATCCTTAGTATGGTATTAACACCTGGCTTTTTCACACTTATTTCCTAAAACCCACTTAGTGCAGTGACAATGGCACTGAATTCTACTAAAAGATTTTTAAAGTTTCTAGAACTTGTTTGAGCGATTAAGCTTGGCCATCTCTGCTGTATCTATGCTATTTTAAAACCTGCCTAAAAAATGTAAGGAATGGGAAAAGTATACATATAACGTATTTTTAGTCGAGAAACCCAGAGAGAAGTTCTGCTTCTATCCTTTTTTGGAACTGACAGAATCCAGTCAACTCTTATTTATCCACTGGATAATCTTGCTTTCAGAGTTTCCTAAACATAGTGAAGTATGAAATTTTGTGATCACCCAATCCATGTAGCATCTCATTTGCCTTCGGCAACCACACGCTGGGACAGGCTGCCCCTGCCCAGCCCAGCTGTGGGGAACGAAGAACGTGGGTGCGGCCGGGGGTCTGTCACCACGATCTTCGTTATTTGGCTTCTTTGTTCTGCCTGAAGTGAACCCCCAGACTTTCCGATTCAGTCACACTCACGCAGCAGTTCACACTCACTGTGGAAAGTATGGCTTTTGCTGAACTAGCTATGGTCCGAAAAGTAACGTAAAGCGTCCCCTCCTTCAGGAAGGTGAGGCAACCTCCAGCCAGCCTTTCCGTCTCCGCTGTCGCCCCCTGAGAATTCGGACGGCAACCAGGCAGCGAGTGGCCACGCGAGTCTCTTGCTTTGCTCTTGGTGAAGTGGGGAAGAAGCCTCACAGCCCGCTATGGAGGTCAAACCAGCCATGAATGACTGTCCGCGACTGGAAGGGGACCGCCTGGTGCCCGCAGACACAGGCGGGGGCCTCCTGAATGCCAGGGAGCCCCGTGGTGCTGGGGGCAAGAGGTAGGGAGTGTGGGCTCCGGCGTTTCTGCTCCTCACACCGCACCTACACACAGCTGCTCGCCGCGCGCCACCACGCTTTCTTGAGTGTGGCAGTAACTGTGCATGTGGCCTCGTGCCTCCTAGTCGCGCCGCTTATACTTCCCCTTGCAAGGGTCTCAGCAGTAGCGGCCCACGCCCCTCGCCTGCTACAGCCTGGCGTGGGCTGTTCTCGCTGTGGAAGCGCGCCTTGCCGTGCTCAGTTCTGCGAATTGCTCCCAGTGTGACGCTCTCCCCCTTTCCTCGTTACATGTTCGTGACCTATGAACGAGCTGAAAGACCAAGAACCGCCTGTCCTGTCGGTGGGGGTGTTTTTCTGGGGGCCCAGCTCCCCAAGCCCCAGTCCCCAAGGGCACACGGCCTGGCACGGGCCACATCGGTGGTTCAGTCCCTGTGACAGCACCCAGGCCCCACCCACAGCCTGTCCCAGCCCTGCCCCCGTATCCACAGTGGAGGTCGACTGCTCTTCAGTCACACTCAGGTCTTCTCATCTCAGTCACTTGCGGCCAGGCAGGAGCGCGTGGTTTCACTAGCATAAGCACCTCCTCTCTGACTTGACCACCTCTTCTGAAGAGTGAACCACGTTTGGGACAAACCCACTCTTCACCCCTTCCCAGCCCTCCTGGATTGTGATGTCCCCCCTTTTAACCAGCTCGTAGATGTCCCTCGTCAGGTCTGTGAAGGCTTTCTCCACATTGATGGCGTCTCGGGCCGATGTCTCAATGTACTTCATGCCGTACGCAGCAGCCAGTTTCTCGGCCTCGTGGCGTGTCACCTGCCGCTGGGTATCCAGGTCACACTTGTGACCCACCAGCACGAACACAATTTGGTAGGGCTGCACGTGCACTCTGGTCTCTTCTAGCCACTCGTGGACATTCTGGAAGGACCTGCGGTTGGTAATGTCAAATAAGAGAAGGCCGCCTACCGAGTTCCTGTAGTAGGCCCGAGTGATGGATCTAGAACACAAGAGAGAAGGGAGGAGTCAAGCGAGGCCCAAACTCGGACACTGCCCTCTGGTCGAAAGGACTTTCCGTTTCTGACAGGGACTACGGATGCCATTGAGTAACAGTGCTGACAGGGAGACTCTAGTTGGACCAAACTCTGGAGGTGCTGCTCACGGACTTGCAGGCGTTTCCACAGTTCACGCTGCATACTGGAGGCTCCCCTCCTGTGAAACAGGCCTCCTGGGCCACGGGCGCCGTGCAGCACCGACGTTAGGTCCTGTGAGCAGGAGGGCGCAGTGGTGCAAGCAGGAATTTGTAGAATGGAAACGAATTTGTGGTGCCCTGTCTTCCACTTACGATGCTTCTCTTTCTAGTTTCTCTCTGTTCAGCCCAACAGGAGCCCTCCCTCCCCTCTGCTGTTTCCCAGCCACCTGGGGATGGGTCCTTAAACACAGCGTCCTGAGGCTGACTCGGGCCCCCAGCTGGGGGAAGTCGCTGAGCTACCCACCTCTTCCTCACTGACAGGACTTGCTGACGCTGCTCTACACTTGCGGGGTCTCTTGTACGGAGACAGAACCTGACGGGTCTGAGGGTCGCACCTGGGTGCTCATTCTGTGCGAGCGCGAAGGCGCCGCCTGACAGCGCTCAAGGGCCGCCACTTCCCGTCGCCTGCGCTGCAGGGGTCTAGGTGTGTTTTCAGGGTTACTGTCTCCTAAACACTGAGGGCCTCAGTAGCTTAAGGCGTTGGGCTCATGGGTGATGCCCTCGGAGCAGAGGGTGCTAGGAGCCACCTCACAAACAGAAGTTCGATTCAGGCAGAACAGCACTCGAAGGGGCGTTACCCCCCCCCCCCCCCCGAAAGTGTTTCTCCGCCCCTGTGCGGATGGTGGCTGGGCCTGGAAAGTAGGCTGTGATCTGTGGACAGCCTGGTTAGGAAGTCAGAGGCAGCCTGGCATAGAATGCTAGTGGCTCGTGAAGATTTAGAAAGTGCCAAAGCGCTTCGTAAGCATAGCACGGGACCACACAAAAACAAAAACCTTGCATGCATGGAACATCTTTTCCTTCAAGGACGAAGGACTACGTCGGAAAGCATTTTCCATTTGTGACAGAGAAGGATGAATATTCTGGGAAGTCCTACAAAGTAATGTCACCCAGTAAGAAAGAAGTGAACGAACGTTCACACAGATGCCAGCAAACAAACACATTTCTGAGAGCGATGCAGCGCCCGTGCAAGCGCCACCTGCCCTGGTGCTGTATGTGCAAGGGGAAGGTGGAGACTGAAATTTGCCAGGGTCGCCCGTCCACTCCCACCAGCGCGTGTCCCACAGAGGGAAGGGAGTGATGGCAACTGCTGCTCCCCCAAAGCCGGTGGCTTCCCTGCTCCCCGCTGGCTCTGCCTGTCTCATGCTGCTTCTAGGCAGACACTGCCCTGGCCTCCGCCCCCGCTGTGTTCAGACTCATGATCACAAAGGAAAGCGCGGTCCTGACTGGCTGGTCCAGGTGGCACCGGGGCAGGGAGGGGGCCTTAGGCAGCAGCTGCCTGTGCCAGTGCTCAGGTTGCCAGAGGCCAGGGCCGCTCCGTTGCCAGGCATCCCCTTGTAGGCTGTGCTCAGCAGGCCGCCCAGTGTGTGGGATGTTGGGGGGCCAGGGGCAGCCATTATCAGTGTCTACTGCGCACGCACGCACACACGTCTGTGCAACACACCTGTCTCTGCACCCCCATCCGACCCACCTATGCCTAATGTCGTGGGCAGCCCCCCCAACGCGTGTGGGGAGGCTGAGAGGGCGCCTGCCCGCAGGTGCCTACCCGTCAGCCCGGGCTGCCCTGGGCGGCTGCCGGAGGCGTGGTGCCAGCGGAAGATCGACCACTCTCCTGGCCAGGGCGAGGCTGCGCCCGCGCGGGAGTCCCCGCGAGGTGGGGTGCCCTGGGCAGTACCTCCCGAGCCCTGGCAGCCGCGCCTCGCGCAGCGATCCCCGCCCGGCCCCAGGCCCCGCAGGCCCGCAGACCCTCGCCCGCCCTCAGCACCTGAAGCGCTCCTGGCCCGCGGTGTCCCAGATCTGCAGCTTGATGCGCTTGCCCGGCTCGATCTCCACCAGGCGGGAGAAGAAATCCACGCCCACGGTGGGGTCGGAGACCTGGGCGAAGCGGCCCTCGGTGAAGCGGCGGATGAGGCAGGACTTGCCCACCGTGGAGTCCCCGATGACAATGAGCCGGAACTGGTACAGCCAGATGGCCTCCATGGCC
>NW_004567158.1:961532-982859 GCF_000260355.1 Condylura cristata
GGCGGGGCGCTGGGCCCGCAGCGACGCAACGCGCCTTGCCGACGCTAGCGCAGTGAAAAACGTCAGAAGGAAAAGAAAATCTGAGTGCTTCAGGCTGCAAAAGTGATTCCTGTTCAGGGCACGTCAGCGAGCAGGGGCCCGCGCGCCCTCGCTGGACTCCCTCCTGCTCCGGTGTCGTCTCCGCTTCCCAGCACCAGATTTTGGCGCCTCAAGTCCGCGTCTCAGGGCCGGGCGGGCCTCGGCGCTCGGTCCCCGAGTCTGGCATCACGCCAAAGACAAAGCCCGCCCCCGCCCGCCATCCCCCCGGCCCCCCCAGGGCCCAGTCCGCTGACCGTCGATCCCTACTCGGGGCGCACCAGTCCGCGCCGTGCGCGTCGCGTCTTCCCCTGAGCCCCGCCCCCGCCCCCGCCCGCACACGTAGCTGTTCGCTCTGCAGATGCCCAACAACCCTGTTCTGAACAGTCTTGTCCGACGTTTTCTTTGAACGCTGCAGCTCCCCGCAGGCCTGTGTGCAGCTCCAGGGCTCTGGCTCCAACTTCTGGCGCTTGGTGATGTCAAGGCGCGATGCCAGCTGGGTAAGTGTGTGCTGGAGTTCGGGGTCTCAAGGAATACAGCCGAGAGTCAGAGGACCAGCAAGTACTTAAACCTGTAACCTTAACCGCCCGGAACCCGGCAAATGAGTGTTCTCAACAGGGAAGAGAGGAAGTTCGTCCATATTTTCGCTGAAATCCTCTATTATCTACACGATGTGTCAAGCTACAGAGCTTCAAAAGCCCCGGACTTGGCTGCTGGACGTAGTTTCCGGAAGGCTGTCAGCTTTGGGGTTGGCAAGAGTCTGTTCCACGGGAGGAAGACGTCTTTAATTCACATCCCTAGTGGCCCCGACTGCACTTCAGGGCCCTGGACATCACAAACTGCGCTTCAGACGTTTTGTTTGCTAAAGTCAAGACTGCCTTCTAGTACTTCTAGTTTTCTCTTTGGTCTTTGCGCAGTTTCGTTTGGATCCTGAAAAACAAAACTGCGACAAGAACATAGCACAAAACTCACCATCCCAGTCACGTTTAGGTGCACCGTTCAGGGCTGTTTACTGAAATAGGGTGCTTGATCAACTGAGGATGTCTGGTGTGTTTCTGATTGGGGGGTCCTGTGTTTGGGCGGCGTTATAGTCGCCCTAGGCTGCAGGCTTGCCCTCTTCCGCACGCGCATCACGCTGCACAACGTTCACTGCTGGTGGGAAGCTCTTACTTTTGTCTTCTTGCTGCTTCGCTTTCTCTGCAACACCAATTCACTAACAGTTGCTTCTCTCTTCTTTTTGGTCTTTTTTTCTGCTCAAGTCATACGTTTGGCAGGTCACTACTTCTGGTCACCTTCCTGTACTCTGTAGCTGCCATGGCACTTACCATTATTTCCCTGTTCGGAGTGGACTTATTCTGTCAGTGACCGTAGATCGGCCGTAGGCACCGACCCCCGTACTCCCCGCAGTTCTCACCTGGCTCAGCACACATGCTTATGAATCTGGGATTCAGCCTGCTTTTGTTTTCTTAGATTTATTTGTGCACACAGAACTGGGGCACAGGCCAGAGGTGCAGGGGCGGAGAGAATATGCACCAGAGACAGAGCGGGGAGCAGGACAGGCAGATGGACAAAGTCCACTGCTGAGGGGAGCAGTGGGCGGCCAGGAGAGGTCTGCTGGCCCTGTGGGTCACCTCCGGGGCAGGGATCAAACTCGCACTGAAGCAGCTGCGGCCAGCTTGCAGTGCTGCGTCCTAACCTGTTGCACCACCAGGGAGGGTCCGGCATTTTTTTTTTTAAGGATTATTTATTTGTGCATACAGACTGAGGTACAGGCCAGATGTACAGGGGCGGTGAGAAACTCCACAGAGACAGAGTGGGGAGCAGAACAGGCTGACTGACGAAGTACACGGCTGAGGGGAGCAGAGGAGAGACAGGTCTGCCGCGCCCTGGGGGTCACCACTGCGGCAAGGATTGAACTTGTGCTGAAGCGGCTGTGAGTTGGCTTAGCTCTGCAGTGCAGCGTTCCAATCTGCCATGCCACCAGGAAAGGCCCCTCGGCATGGTTTTTTTTCTTTTCCTTTCTTCAGACTTGGAGTTATATTGAACTTTGGGAATTTGTCTTCAAGTTACGTTTACCATGTGCTTTTGGTGTCTTTAAAATTTTGTTCTTATTATTCTGGATTCTTTTTGAAAGAAAATATGCCACTAAGGTGGCAGCCAGTGTCTGTCATTAAATCATCCCTGTGAAGTTTCCTGACTTGTAAAAAGCAGGTCTACCCTTCCCCCATCGGCCGAGTTCCTGAGGGCTCGGTTTCTTGACAGGAATGTCTCAAGGCCTTTCCATCCCTGCTGATCAGTGTTGGGCTGGAACCTGTCAGAAAGAAAACCTGCCCCAGACACTGCGTGGCCTCTGGTTTTTCAATTCTTCCGCCACAATTCCATACTGTTTGCAGAATCTGGCACACAGTGAGCCCAGGGCTGGCACGGGCCATTCACTGGCTGGGCACGGCCCCTTGTAGGACATCTCACTGCTGGGGCCGAACCGTGCCCGCCTGACCCCCAGCGCGACTGCTGGTAGGTGGGGCCTTTGGGATGTGACTGGGCCTGATGTGGCCGCCCGGGAAGCAGCAGAGCTTGTCACTCCACAAACACGAGGAGGCAGCTACGCCAGTCCAGCCCGGCTGTCAGCGCTCAGTCTCTGACCTGGTCTGAGCGGATGTCCCACGAGGGCAGCCTGAGCACACGGCTGGAATTTGGTGCCGCCCAGAAACATGGAAACATGCGCGCGTCCCAGCGCCGATTCTGGAAGAGGCTGTCCTTGCCCTGTGGTGCACTCTGGTCCTTCATCAGCGAGCTAGCCACGGGACTTCGAGCTGGAGCTGAGCGGAGGCTGGGATCTGCAGGACCGGGCCCGGGAGGAGACCCTGCTGGGGGTTCACGAGGAAACCGGAGAGCTGCTGAACTCGGGCTTCGCCCCTCAATGTCGTTGCACGGGGCAGGCCTTTGCCCCCACTGCGGAGGGCTAACTGGACCATGTGGAGGATCTACTTAGGATGAAGGAGCGCAGAGCACAGCACGGGGCCAGGAGAGCCCCTTCCCACTCCAGAGCTGGTGCTGGGAAACTGGGTGGCCCCGCTCTTTGGGGACCACACATGAAGATGAACTCAGAAGTGGCTCTAAGACTTGGCGGTGAGGCCTGGAGCCTCGGGGACACAGAGGACACAGGCCCCCTGGCCCAGCCTCAGGGACGTGTCTGGGGATGCCGCGCCAATGCAAGGAAGCAAAGGCCAAGGATCGTGGCTGATCTGCGCGTTCGGGGTGCACAGCCCGCTGCTGTCACAGTCGCTGGCATGTCACCTCTGATCGTCATGTGAGCTCAAGCTACTCCAGGTCTCGGCTTCCTTAGCTGCACATTGGGGATAATTAGAACAGCGACTTCTGAGTTAATGGTTACTCTGGACCCACACAAAGACAAAGGAGTGACAGTTCTCGGTCTTTCCTTGCCCCAGAGCAACTCACAGTCAAAGACGAATGAGAGTCGCAGAGCAGCAACTATGCAGAGATGCATGTTCTAGACTCGATGGCTCCACTGTCCCTCTGAGTCCTTTCACACACCCACTTTGTCTCTTGATGTTTCTTTCTGAAATACACCACACTGACAATTGTTTTCCATAGTTGTAGGGTTGTTGTGGGACTGAGAAATAATGACAGGACTAATGGGTACTAAGGACATGAGGCTCCCACCGCTGCTGAGTCATGTTAATGGCACCTGGGGAAACGAAAGCCGGTGGAGTCGCGGCCTTTGCCCGACCTGTGACAGCAGCGAGTCTTCCCTTTTTGAGGTTGAAGTTAGTTTCTCCTTTGAAGGAGCAAGGCTCAAGTCCAACTTTTGTTTTCGGGTTTGCTTTCATTGAAGTGTGCCTTAGTCTTCTGTGGACAGCGACACGGTCTTTTGGCCAGTCCAGCTCCTGAGTCTGTCCCTATTTCTGAACGAAACATGCAACTTACTTTGAACTTTGCCACATGTTTGCTTGTGATCTTTTATTGTTATCGCGTTGTATTGAACAAATGCTTGCTCAGTTAGCAGCAGCCTTCTGGTCACATGGATCACAGTCCCGTGTCCTAAGACCTGAGGCCTGGGCACACCTGCCACCTGCTGCTCTCTTCCTACAGCTGGGTTTTCCTGCCAGATGCTCGTTCCCTGGCGTCACTGTTTGTCCGCGGGTACACTACTTTCATACACTCATTCGTGCGTTGCAGCAGTAAAATACAAAACTGCTTTAATGGTTTATAGAGATCTTTATTTTAACGAGCGCATTCATTCATTTTCTTGTGTAGTTCATTCTTGGGCACCCCGGCTCCCCCGACGCCGGGACTGAGCTGTGTCCCATCGCCCCCAAGGCTGCCCCCCCGCTCGACCCGCCCCTAGACCTGTGGTCAGCCTGCCAGCTTTGTTAGTGCTTGTAAGCAGTAGGAGGGCATCTGCGCTTACACATGACACGTTTTAGGGACTCAATCAAAAAGCAGACGTTGTGGCTGATCGCGTGCCATTTGAGATGGGAACGAAGAAGTTGAAGCGAAAATAAGAAGGCCTTGCAGATAGGGCCCCTGTGGCTGCCTGCTCGATGCGGAGAACAGCGTTCCTTTGCCAGAGAAAACGGCGCTTCCGCACTCCCAGAGCCTAAAGGTTTTCTACTGTGGTGACGAGCAAAACCTGATGAGGAAGGGGGTTTTCTGTGGAAATGGCGGCTCTAGCTCTGCTTGGCCACGCTGGCGTAGGTGTGCTCGATCTCCTTGTCTTCAGGGCACGTGTGGGCGAACTCCTCCCGGTCATACGCGTTGCGGAGGTAGCGCCAGACCCCTGAGAACTCCGCTGGGATGTCGAAGTTACGGTATTTCTTGGCAGCAACCTAGGGTTTGGGAGAAACGAAGAGGAAGGCAGTTGGCGCGGGGGCGCCAGCCCTCCCCTGCCGTGCAGGAAGGCGAGCTCGTGAGGCCCTGGCCCTGGCGGTCGCCGCCACTCCTGGCGGGCCCATGCCAGTGTTGTGTGCTCAGCGCGGGACCTGTGGCAGGACGAGCTCTGCTCAGCACACCGGTTGCATTTCCCGTGAAGTGGCGCCATCCTCCCTGTTCTGGAAACGAGACGGTGGACAGCAGCGGAAACTTACTTTAATAATGTGCAGCTTGGGCAAAAGGCTACAGTCAGCCAGCGTCAGCTGATCCCCGTCCAGGAATAATCTCCTGGACACCGTGAGCTCCTCGGCGCTGTCTGCGTCTATCTCGTGCAGAAGCGGGGTCTTTAGGTAATCGTCCAGACGCTTCAGTTCTCGGAGTAGGGGTTTTTCGAAATCTGAGGCAGAGCAGTCACAGGGTCACTGACAGACGTAGCGTCTCCATGCGAGACACAGCTCAGGCTGCATCTCAGCCTCAGAAGCTGACAGTGCCGGAGGCAGCTGCTAACCCTTCAGACTTCCCCTGCTGAGGCTTTTGCTGGGACAGTCAGGTGACACGTGCGGTCAGGGCCGGGGCTTGGGGTTGGAAAGATCATAAAGGTAAAGAGGATTTGGAAAGCGACTCTACGGAAAGTCCAGTGAAAGATTTCATAGGAGAGGGCACGGGAGACGGGCACAACACCCCCAAATACATATACACATTCACGGGGCTCCTGCCGGAGTGAGCAAGTGCCTGAGAAGAACAGGTCTGGGGCGGCATGGCTTACCCGGGTTCGCGTCTTTTTGTGGATTCTTAATATATGCAGAAAACTTGGCGAAGAGGTCACAGCCCACAGTGAAGGATTCCTTGTTCACGGGGGTCAGGTGAGGGTATCTGTGCGGGGGACAATGGGGGTTTCTGATGTGAAGAGGGAGCGACGAGGGAGCAAGGGTCATGGGATACAAGGGGGTGTAGTGAGAAACAATCACCCATAATCAAATGAAGCGACGTAATGTCATTCAGCACATCAAGAAACCAAATACGGAAACGTGATCACGAAGAGACACAGAAAAGTGTTCAGCGAACTCGCTTTCTGTTCATAGCAAACCCCCAATGTCCTTTTCCTGGGTTCCGTCCCTTCCTTCAGCCCTCGGCAATGCCAGCCGGCTTGCCTTCGGAAACGCCCCTCAAATCTGGCCACGCGTCACCGCCGCACTGCCCCGAGCGGCTGACACCTCTGTTCTCGCACTGGTCTCCGAATCTGTCAGTGGCCCTGTCTGAGCGCGTGGCCCTCTGGAGATGGCGGCTGTTTACAAGAAACTCCAGTGTGGATGAGAGTCACGCCCTGCAATGTCACTCCTGCCCTTCCCTTTGTGACACCAATTACACATGTGGTAGCGCTTCGCCGCGTCTCTAAGGCAGTGACCTGCTGCCTCCCAGCCAGGGCTTTCTACTTCAGTGAGTGTCTCCTAGGTTGTGGAGCATCTGATGTGAAGCCTGTGACATCAGCTACTGAATTCAGATAATGTGTTTCTCAGTAATAGGATTTCATTTTGTTCTTTGAAAGTGCTCTCGAATTCTTTAGTGAACGTCTGCTCTTACATCTGTTTTCCCCCCATTTCCCTCTACTGCGTGAAGTGTGTCAGGAAAAATTATATGAAACTTGCTGGGTAACTCTCGGAGCTCGATCATTTGCTTATCTCTTGTCTCCTCACCCTTATTTTGCCTCCATGTGTCTCGGTGTGTCTGTTGCTTCTCGTGCTGTTGCTGGATGACAGACACACACAGAAGCTGCAGAGGTCCAAGCCGTCTCCCAGATCGAGGACATGCGTTCGCTTAGCACAGTCAGGGCTGGGGGCCCTCACCCTAAGAGGTGCTGAGCTCCCCTTTCTTGTGTTAGGAACATGGGGAGAACCTGTTCTCCTCTTAGGGAGTTTTCTGCTCAGTCTTACTCATTTTCCCACCTTGAGAAGCCTCAGAATGGCAAATGTTCTCGGGGCGACCACTGGCCACGTGCTTGAGAACCAAGCCCTTCCCTGTCGGCTGTGAGACACGTTAAACAGCACACACTTCAGAAACACTGAAAGGAAATGTCCAGACTGTTAGCGACTAGGCACCTTCTAGCTGAAGTGAAGCACCTTGGGCAGGGGCTGGTTCCCCGCACGAACAAGGAGCTGGAACTCCCAGTCCCCCGGCCTGGCCAGGGAAAGGCACCGGATGTTGAGCTTAGTGGTCTGCGAGTTCCTCAGTCATGTCCGTGAAGCCCCAGGGTGGACCTTGAGGAACAGCCAGGTGGGCGCCACGTGGACACTTGGGGAGGGCAGAAGCTCCCTGATGTCCCCAGCCCTCCCTGGTGCACACCTTCTACCTGGCTGTGGGTGGGTGGGTGGGTGGGTCCCAGCCACGGCCTGTGACACATGAGGACCTGCGATGTCGGGTCCTGAGTTCTGTGACGTGTGCCGCCAAGTGACCCCCCGCTGGAGGGTGCCCCAGGGCACCCCGCTTCGTAGCCGGTGGGTCAGCAGCACAGATCTCAGTCTGGGCTCGCCACAGACACCTCAAGGCCCAGGAGCGGACCGCGGGCAGCCCGGATGCCCGGCCCGTCGGCGACGGGCTCGAGCGGGCGCCTCGGGCCCCGCTGGCAGGCGAGGCCCGCGGGCGGTGCCCACCGGGAGGCCAGCGCCAGGACACCGCGACCTCCTTCCCCTGGCGCTGCGGGGCTTGCTTCTGGCTTCCCCCCTCGTCGCCCAGTGGCTCGAGACCGTTCTCTCTGAAGCGCTTTGTGGCCAGCGCTTTGCTGCCTTGTTTGTTTTACTCAGGGGTGGGGGCATTTCCTTCCTGGCTGCCCTGATGATTGTAAATTGGATCCATGGAGCCGGAGGCGACCTCTGGGCTGGAAATGCCAGACCTGACTTGAATTCTCAGACACCTGCTGTGGGGCCTCCCCAGGAACCCCGGCCCTCTGCGAAGTCATGCTGCCGGCTCTGCAGTGGCTACAATGAAATGTGGTCTGGATTCACCTGCCCTTTCCAGGTCTCCAACTCTATTCTTTGCCCTTCTGGAAAGATAGTAAAAGAGAGGTCTGATGTTGCAAATAGGTCTAGGAATAAGAACCGTGAATTTGCAGGCCATCGGCCAACAGAACAATAAAAAAGGCTGTACCTTGGAGGAGCCAGTGTCTGCTCTAGAAACTCTTCGATTTTGATGAAGTCTGTTTTTAGCTCCTTGTTATACACCAGGAAGGGCGGATTGGCACCTGGGGCTAAGTCCTTCAGTTCTTCTGGCTTTCTGTGATCATTGAACACGAGCAGAAGGGTTAGGCTCTGGAGAAAGCCTTCTGCAAACAGCCACGTTGTATTGGGGCGGCCAGTTTCAGCCCCAGCGCGAAGTGCGCTCTGCTTTCTCTTACCTGGTCATATCAACAGTCGTCACGTTGAATTTAACTCCTTTAAGCCAGAGGATCATGAAGAGCCGTTGACAAAAGGGGCAGTTTCCGATACTCTCCCCATCACTTCCAGCCTGTTAAGGTTAAAGAAAGGCTTTGTTCATGCAGTCGCTCCACAGAAGTGTGTTGAGCGCTCTGGGAGCTGTTTCTCTGTCATGGTCATGAGCGGACAGAGCGCCATGGGGTCAAGTGATGGCGTTATCTGCAAAACGCTGCGCTGGGTAGACAACAGTAATAATGACAGTGATGTATTTCTAGAACCTGTGTGACCACTTCCTACTGATACACATGTCAGTTACCAAAGAGTCTGCTACTTTGCTTACTTCATCAGCAAATGTTTCTGGACGAGGAGCTTTTTCTAAATGTCTGAACGAATTTCAGCTCTCTCGTTTTCTACAGCTGTCCCACCATTCCTTCCTTCAATGCTGCTTACTATCTGTCCAACTATCTGTGGGGTGCTAGCTGCCCAGTCCATCAGCACCTCTCGTTTCTGGGGCCTGATTGCTTCCTCTTTCAGGTCAGTCTGCAGAGGAAGCAGAGGCATTTCGCCTCAGGGCTGCTCCAGCCTTTCATTTCCGGCAGCACCATGGTCCAGGACCCCCCCATTTTTTTTTTTTTTTTGGCAAAGGTGTCTTTCCCTAGCAGCAGGTAGGAGACAGGAAATCATGTTTATTGTTGCTCTTTTGTGATGTCGGGGTGTGAGGGGAGACTGGCGCCGGAAGGGTGGCCAGCCTTTGTGAAGGGAAAGGCCACAGTGAGGTGGGTGAGGGAAGCGCCGCAGGAAAGGCCGCTTTGTTTCTGTCTGTGTTGTGCTGACTGCGAGTCCGAGCAGGGTTTTAGGGTGTGGCTTTCCTAGCTTGGCTAATGACTTAGTGAAGTGGCTTTAGTTGGAAAAGACAGGATGTGCTCATTCATCAGAACAACTTTTCCTCTTGTGTTTGTGACTGAAATTTCTAGACATGAGAACGGTAGCCGTGGGGCCTGCATCTTCCCGAGAGTTTCCTGCGCTAGGGAGCGTGTCGTACTGCTTGTTTCCTTGGTCCTCCAGTGAAGATGAGCCTGCGAGGCAGCCTCTCTTGCTGCTCTCGGACCTGCGCGGTCAGCAAGCCCACGCTAGCGCTGCTTCCTCCCACCTCATCGTTTCGTTGCATTTTCCTCTAGGATTTATGGAAGTCCTGAGACAGTTTGAACTCGTCTGAACACGTTCCCCCCTTCCTTCACAGATGTTTTTGACAAAACACTCCATTCTGAACTCTGGGCTCACCGTCAGATTCCATAGTGTTATGTGCCAATCTAGGAAAATTAATTTCACAGCAGTGGAGAGAATATAAGACCCCCCTTAAACAGGGAACAACAGACTGATGAGATAAAAGCTGCATATTGAGAAAATACAAGGTGTGTTAGGAAATCATGTGTCCTCAGTTCTTGGATATGAATCGTGCCCAAATTATTCGGAACTGGAAGCCAGTATGCTCACTGGTGACATGAATCTGTGCGTTATGTGGGACAGCCTCAGGGTGGAAGTGCTTGTGGGAGGCTCTAGAAGCCCAGGCTGAAATCACAGGCTCTTTGACTCTTTAGAAAGATACCACATCATCTGTAAGTGAGACTTTGTTGGGAAGCAGCAGTGGTTTTTTTGGTAACTGATACAGTAACATTTGCACACCCGCGGACCCCACGCCCCTGTCCTGGCGTCTACTATGGAACTTCCAGCAATTAGAGCCCAAACCCTGCCTCTCACGAGCTGTGTGACCTTGGACAAAGCGGCTCGGCCACTCTTTGCTTTAGGTTTGTGTATCTGAAAAATCGGGTTAATAATAAGCCGCTAAGCACAACGCTTTCCACACAGTAAGTACTCAACAGATGAGTAGTTATTCTAACCTGCAAATTATGTAATTCAATACTTGCTCATCCAATGTGTGATTTACTCACTTCTGTCCAAATTGCCATGAAGATCAGTTCTAACAAGTATTAAGAGAAGCCTGGCTGGGTACAACGAACCGCTTAGATGGAACGAGAGCTCTTCAGTCACCCCGCGAACAGCCGGGCCTCGGTCTGGGATCGGTGAAGCAATCCCCAGGGCCACTGGAGCAGTTCAGGGTAATTTATGTCCTGCCTGAGCAGTCATGTGCGCTGTCCCAGCAAACACTTGGCTGGATTATTTTGTTCTGCAAGAATTCAAGAGTCTCTCCTCTGCTTTTGAAAAGGCAGGTTTGGTATGGACTCGGTGTGCACGTCTGGCCAGATAGTAAATCATTCAAAATGATTCTAGAAGTATTACTTTGCGAGCAGGTGTTTAAGCAGGCACGCAGCATACCTCACGTCATGGCTTTGGAAGCCGCCCTGACACTGCCTGGCTCTAGAGACAAGTTACTGAAACATTACAGCCTGAGTGCATGTCCACAGGAATGTCACTGCAGGGAGGGTGCCCTGCCACTGCCGCCGCTGCCAACCGGCCTCCTGAGTGAGGTAATGTATGCAGTTTTCACAATAGGCCTGGTGTGGTATGAGTCTGTTGTGATTTATCAAGCCGGATGCTTTTAGCAGTCAATGAAAATACATGGAAAAGGCTAATGTGAGCAAGGATTTAGGAAAGTATGTAATTTCTACTTGGAGTGACCATAGAAATTATTAATTTTTCTTGATAAGCTCATTTCAAAACATGCCTTCCTTTCTCCTGCTTAGGGGCTTTCCAAAGGGCTTTTCTGAAAAGTTGAGACATAAAAAAGCAACCCGAGGCAGACCACAAAGAGGAAGCACAGACCCCCCCTCCAGCAGGCCGGACTCCCCCAGTGTCCTTGGAACCTGCTGGGATGTTCATCCATTGTGGGGGATTCTAGAAAGCTCTACCAGGGTTCTTTGTGGAAGGGAGTTGGAAGGCCATTCTTGGGCCTCTCCTTCCCAAATTCAGGCTTTCCAAATCCTCTTATAAAACAGAGACTGTGAGAGGTGGAAAGTCCTTAAAGATTATCTTGTTAGATTCCTTCATTACATAGAAGGTCCAAGGGGAGAGAGAGGGACTCTTGCAAGTTCACATGGGAAGCCACTAAGAAAACAGCTCAGTGGCTTAAACTCCCACACTGCCTACTGCTCTTCCTGGCGTCTCACCTGGCCTTTCCCTGTTGTCATATCAGACAGGCAAGGACTCAGAGCAGGAGTATAATCACAAAATGATTTTCTGCCTCTAGCCCAGAGGTTGAATTTTTTAGAAGCTGATGTCCAGTGTCAAGACAGAACAAGTTCTGGACATCATTATTGTAGTGGAAAACTCACCTTCACAAAAAGCTCAATCTCAGGGTCTGCTTGCACGTGGGGCCTCACGCCTGCCATTTCTCAGTCTTTCTTGATGACTGTCCGTCCCCAGAGTCCACCCTGGTCACCGTCCTTGGGACTCTTCTCTTCCAGTTTCAGTCAAAGGCTTACAGAAGGCTGGTGCTTTAAGAGGGGCGCCCCGCTTGCATTGGGCTGAGTCAGAACTCAAGGCAGTCTCCTTTCTCAAGAGGTAGGCTGCAGAGAATTCTAGATGCTTTAGAGCAGCTCTTGAGTTCTTTTCTCCTTCTACCCCGTAACATTTGAATTAGGGAGGAGCCTGAGGGCATACGTAAACAGACTGGCTAGCAGGGTGGGGTGTTTCCAGAGGCTCCAACGCTGTGAGTCAGCAGAGGAGAAACACAGACATGAACCCACACTACAGCGCTGCATCAACATATCAAACCGACCAGATGTTCTCGAGAGCCTCCCTTCCAGCCCTGGGCTCCATGCCCAGAAAATGGGCTCTGATTGTTGTTCCTGTAACTCAACAGCCGCAAAAACCTCTTCCAGGAAAAGGACCAGAAATGACTTGGCTTTTATCATTGAGAAGGATGTTTATCTACCGATGCTGTTTAAAAGGGGTTTGAAAAAAGTACCTTACCAAATATCTCCACCCCAATTCTCCTGCTCCCACAGCCAGACGTCCCTTTGGGCTGTGCCTTACACTCCCCCTATAACCGAGGCATGCCAACTGGGGGAGAGGGGCCCTTCACCGTCTTGGGGCGCCCGGCCTCGCTCCTCTCTGGGAAGCGCAGACGGGGACCTATGACCTGCGGGGCCGGGCCGGGCATTGGAGACCATGAGCCGGCGGGTGTCTCCGCCTGTCCACCTGGAGGAGCAGCTCACAGCCAGACCCCTCGCTCTGTCCACTGTCTCTGGCAGCTGCGCGTCTGCCCGCCGGCGCTGGGGGTTGGGGCAGGGACCCCAGGGTGGAGGAGCCTCCTTGCGGGGGGCCCTCTGCCCGAGCCCACGTGACCCAGCCGCTGGGCACCATGGCGAGCCCCTGGCTCCGACACCGGTCACCCCCGGGCCCCCGCTTCCAGAATCTCCGGGCTGAGGGGCTCCGGGCCACTCCTGCCCCAGCCACAGCTGCGGGTGCCCAGCCGGAGGGGCTGACGGGCAGGCGGCTGTTCTGAGCCTGCCTGGCATGCGAAGACCCCCCCGCGCGTGGCTGACGGGAGAGGGTCGCGCGCGGAAGACAGACGAGCCCCTGGAAGGGCAGGCACCGCTGGAGCTCTGCAGCCCATCGCTAAAGGGCCGCTGGGCGCTGAGTGCCAAGGGCTCCCCCGGCCTCAGCAGTGGGAGCGGCAGGTGCAGTGGCACCCTTCCAGCCTGCTGCTCCACCACAAGTTAGGGGAGGCAGGTGGCCTAGACCTTTTATGGAGGAGCCTACTTCCGGGGCCTGCAATGAGCCAATCAGGTGTGAGCTACGAGTTGATTGGTGCTACCTGGCCCAATCAGACTGTGGTTAGCGGGAGCCAGCAGCCTCTCACCACATGTCAGTCGTGGCAGTTGCGCCTCCAAGACCTTTTATGTGAAGCCCACTTCCTGGACTGTGGACTGGACCAATCAGGTGCTAGAGCTGGCCTGTAAATGGTCCAATCAGCCACAGGATTGAAAAATGGTCCAATCAGACTGGTGGGTGGGGCGCCCTGAAAGAGGATATAAGCCAGGGTCTGCGGGTGACGAGGGCGGTGAAAGCAGCACAGCACGTGGAGAAGAGGGGAGCGAGGGCGGCGCCAGCCTGGCGCGGAAGGTGGCGAAGACCCTGTTCCGGCCGGTAAGCAGAGGAGGAGAAGCGTGCAGCAGCCGACCTGTGAGGACTGAAGAGAAGCGGAAGAAGCCTGCGCGGGGACGTGGCGTCCGTCCTGTTCCTCCATGCCCTGGACGGAGCCCCAGAGACGGCGGCCTGGCGCCACAAAGGGCTGTTTGTCGTCGGTGTCGCCCAACAACTCCCAAAGAGCTGTGGACACTGCGTGTCTCTGACGCCGCCTCTGAGGGGCCAGTAGGGGCCACCCTGCTGGCCAGCGCCGGCCAGCGCTCCTCCTGGAGACGGTGGCAGCCGTCTCCGTGTCTGGAAGACAAACCCGTGGTGGTGGTTCCTGGGGCCGGGGTGTCTCGCTTGTGGGTGCGGGTGACAGCCACAGAGGGTGACCTGTCCTCTCGTCGGGCACCGCCCTTTGGTAGGCGGTAGCCACACGCCCCGACGGTGTTGCCGTGGCTGTCCGGCCTCAGAGCCCGGGCAGGCGGGGGGCCGGCCTGCCGGCCCATCTGGCCTCGGCCTGTTGCCCATTTGTAGCCCTCTTGGCCTCTGTGGCTGCATGGCAGCCCCGCGGTCCTAAGTCCTTGGCGCCCTCCTGGGAGCCGGGTGTCTTGCCCCCGACTGCCATCCCCGCACCAGGCCTGGAGGCCCCGGTGGCCGCCTGCCCCGGCACCGCAGCGGCAGGGGACGCCGCCGCCGGGCTGCAGCGTGTGGCTGGTGTCCCGGGTCCCTTTGCGCACCCCAGCTCGTCTCCTTCACCCGTTTGGCGAGAGCTCGCTTTCTGGCCCCCTGGGCTGAGCCCGCCTGTGGGTGACGGTGAGGAAGGCCGAGGCGGTGTCAGCGTGCACGTGCTCGGGCAGCCCTGTGCTGGCCGCTCTGCCCGAGGGCTGCAGTTGCTGGCGCTTGTGCCACATGTCTACTGGAATAATCACCGCTAAAGTGAACTCAAGGGCAAATGAAGGAATGATTAAGAATACATGGCATCGGCCCACCTGCGGCCTGGTCAGCCCATGGACGCATAGCTGCGACTGCAGGCCAGTACAGGAGCAGGACGATGCCTGACACTCGTAACGAAGGAAAGCTGCTAACGTCTCAATCTGCCAGCTAACTGGAGGAGGGTGCTGCCTGGCAGAGCCGGCTGGCAAAGGGCGCACCTCTCCTCCCTTCAAAGCCGCCCCTCTTTCACACAGTGGACACTGGCCTGTGGTTGGCAGTTGGAGACCCTAAACGTGTCCTTAGAGGGTGCCAGCAGCCAGCCTGGCCTCTCGGTTCCTGCTCTTCAACGTGACAACTCAGCTGCTCTGCACACTTCGAGGGATGCTCCTGGCAGCCTCTCTGGGCTTCTTCTCGGGTGTGGGGGACAGGGCCGTTGTTCCCTCACTCCAACTTCCTGGAGGACCGCAGGGCGCAGAGGTGGGACTGCTACAGAGCGAGGGGAGAATTTCCCTTCCTGACCCGCATCACTCTGCAGTGAGCTGCTGGGGTCACCGCCAAACTGGTTTCCTCAGCAGTCGCCCCATTTCCCACTCCCACCTGCTAGTGCGAGAATTCTCCATGTTGCCCCCATTTCCTTTTTTTGTAGTTAAATGAGTCTGGCATTTGTTCTGAGGGTGTTTAAGCTGCTCCTGTTTTGTTGTTTTTTTCCCTGACGTTGCAAAGAATGTGAGGATAAGCGGCCCTATTAATGTCAGTCTGCATCTCTGGCTATCCTCTGCAATGAATCCCTAGAAGTAGAGTTACCGGTATGAACACATCTTCGTACTGTTTTTCGAATTTTGGAAAAGGTTTTTAAAACTAGTGTTGCAGCTTAGAGAGATTGTGGATCATCATGGTCTTCGACAAGCACTGGAGAAAGCATTAGTCGGTTAATGAAGGAAGAACTGGTGATACAGCCAGTTGCATTTCTTTTTTTTTTTGCAATTAAGATTTGATTTTAGCGATTAAAAATGTTGCCACCATTTACTTTTTTAAGTTTAGCATTCCTAGTAGGTGTGAATTGATGTTTCATTATGTTTTTGATTTGCATCTTAATCACCAGTGAGGTCGAGCATATTTAGCGTGTTTACTGGCTATTTGCATATATGAAGAGGAGAAATGTCTGCCCATGTTGTTTGCTCATTTTCAAATTGCTTATTTTGCCTTTTTGTTGAGTTCTAGATTCCACCTCTCACCAGACAGAGGACTTGAAAATATTTCTCTCACTCTGTGGCTTGTCTTTTCAATTTTTTTAAGACTATGTTTTGAAAGGCAAAGGTTTATGAATTTCAGTTAATATTTTTCCTTTTATGTGTTGTGATTTGGTATTTATTTATTTTAGATTTATTTATTTGTGCATACAGAGCTGGGGTACAGGCCAGAGGTGCAGGCGGTGAGAGGCTTCACCTGAGACAGAGTGGGGAGCAGAACAGGCTGACTGACAAGTCCACTGCTGAGGGGAGCAGTGGGTGGGTCAGGAGAGGTCTGCTGTGCCCTGAGGGTCCCCTCCGGGGCAGGCGGGGATCAAACTCATGCTGAAGTGGCTTTAGCTACTCGGTGCTGTGCTTTGACCTGCTGCACCACCAGGGAGGGCCCATGGCTTGGTATTTAATGACTCTACTAAACCAGGGTCGTGGAGACTTTTTTCATATGCTTTCTTCTAACCCTTTGACAACACATCTCTTACCGTTAGGTCTCTGATCCAGTTTGAATTAATGTCGGTGTGTGTGTGAACGGTAAGGGTGTGAAAGAGTCTTTCCCGCGTGGGTATCCAGGTGACTCTGCAGCACGAGCTGCAGACACCATTCGCTCCTTGGCACCTTTGTCAACATTACGTTGAAGTTTAAATATAAGGGCTAATTTCTGGACTCTCTGTTCTATTGACCTAAATGTTTATTCCTCCTCTGGTACCATCCTTGATAACTACTTTATACGAGGTTTCAAAATCAGGAAGTGAAAGGTCTTCCATTTTTTCTTTACTTTTCAGTATTTCTAACTAGTCTGTGATATTTGCATTGATTTTAAGATCAGTCTGTAATATGTACAAAAACAACCTATTGGAATTTGGATAAGGACTGTGTTGATTATATGCATCAATTTGAGTAGTACTGTCTTCTGAGCATCACTGAGCCTTAAAATTAATGAACATTCACCTATTACTAATGGAGTATTTAATGGTTAAAACTGAAAGTTTTCCCTTTAAGGTCAGGAACAAGACAAGGACATCCATTGACACCACTTCTATTTTAGTGCTGGGGGCTTTGGCCAGAGCTGCCAGACAACAGGAAATAAAAGGAATGTAGTTTGAAAAGCATGTGACACTATATTATTCACACGACCCGATAGTAGAGAACCCTAAAGACTCCACCAAAATGACCATCTACCTATGAAAATACCAGTAATGCTCTTTCAAAGAAACTGAAAAAAAAAAAAAAAAAAGAACATTTATATAGAACCAGAGAAGGCCTGACATAGCAAAAGCAATCTTGAGCAGCAGCCATCACATTACCTGACCTTAGGTGATAAAGTATTTGAAATAATATAATATTGACATAAAACAAATATGTGGATCAATGGAACAGAATCAAAAGTCCAGAGATAAGTTCACATGTTATCAATACTTAATCCATGGCAAAGGAGCCACAAACCATGTAAAGGAGAAAGGAGAGTTCTAGCAAATGGTGCTGCTGTTAAGGGGAAGGCTGCCCTAAAGGAACTCTGTGGAGTCTTATGGACCCCACCCCTACTCCAGTGACTGGAAACTACAACTCCCAGCAGCACCTGGGAGAGAACAGCGAGGACCCAAGGGTGGAGCTAGCAGGAATTCTGGGACATTGGGGGATAAATAGGGCATGATTGCATCGCGCTCTCTCTCTGGAGAAATGGCTCTCTGGACTGGCTCTCTGGACCGCGTGACTCTGTGTGTTCAGTCAGCCAGCGTAAGGTATTCCACTTACTTTGCATCCCGCTCTCTTCCCCTGGGCTGCTTCCTCTTCCTTTCCCCTTTTGTAAATAATCCCGGTATTGACCCTTTTGTGTGTCCCTGCAATACAACCGAATTGTGAGCACGCGGGTGAGGCCCACAGACAGACGGCTGGTCCACTCTGGGCTACCCTGTAACACTGGGACAACTGGACAGACACGTGTGAAAGGTGAACTTGCCCCACTTTGTATAGTAGGAAGCACTGGCGGTACGTCTCACACTGTCAGGGACAAAAATGTTTAGGAAGATGCAACAGCTGCTGCCCCTGGGGAAATAAAGGGAGGAACACAGTGGACGGTGGTCAAGGACTGTGGGAGTTTTGGGGGTTGGTGCAGGGTGTAACACCATCTGGAGGGGAAGTTTCTAGACATAATAAGTCATGTCCCAAATGGCAAGCCAGTGTTACCTCAACAAAAGAAAAAAATCCAAAAAAACCCCAAAAAAACAAAAAAGCAAACATTACTCAAATGAACAAGCTCTTACATAGGAAAGTATAAGTAGGTTAAAAAGACATCTAACTGGATGGGAGAAAATATTTGTACTCAACATGGGCTTAATCTCTAAAAAGTCTTTAAAAGCATACAACTTAACAATAAACATTAACCTTATTAATAAATGGCAGCAGATCTGAACAGGTAGTTCCCCAGAAGAGATGCAGAAGGCCAATAGACACGTGGCAGAGTGCCCATCATCACCTTCAGCAAGCCATGCGGGTCAGCACAGCAGGCTGTCTCCTGCCTTGAGGATGGCACATATTGAAGATCGCCAGCAGTGAGTGTGGGAGAGGTGGAGAAAGGGTTGCACCTGCTGCTTTGGAAAAGGAGCTAAAAGCCCTGAAAGTGGACGCGAGCCCAGCACTGGGCATCTTTCCCACAGACATGAACCATCTACTCAAAAAGTGTCTCCACTAGCAGGAGCTCCCCTCCACCGAGGGGACACCCTCAGTGCCCAGATAGAGGGTGGGGTGGAGAAGACGTGTCATCCTCGTGCCAAGGAAAGCTCAGCCACATGGAAAGAGATGCTGCCAGCGACCGTAGATCGGGGTTGGGGGAATCGTGCGTGTGGCACAGCAAGTAGGAACGACAAAGACAACTAACGGATATTTATGTCGTGGACAACTCGACAGAGCAGAATACTGCAACTAATGGATACTAACACACGAGCAATTTCAGAGGTTTAAGATGTAGGGGAACAGGAAAGGGACAAGGGGATGTCAGGGCTAGTGGTGGGGAATGAGTAATCGAATGAACGAGTGAATGGATTCTCGACTAGCAGGCGGAAGGACAGGGCAAGTAGCAGACAGTGGGGAAAACAAATAAAATTAGGCACGCGCACATGGCTTTCTTTTGCCGAGACAGGGTATCGAGGAAACAAGTATTTAATGACTTCCAGAAGTCATTCCCTTTACCTCTCCAACCTGTATTTGGCTCTCAGTTTTATTTTTGTGGTCAGATCTTGCTTTTCTTCCTGCTGAGAAATAGAGCAAAACCCATGAATATGAAATATCTATCCATTTATTTACATCTTCTTTATCTTTCTTCAAAATATTTTATCGTTTTTATCACAAGTCTTGCTCTCTTTTAGACATACCTGTTTCCAGGCACTTTTTGTTACTGTTGCAAGTGGGAACTTGTCTTTAATTTCATTTTGGAAAAGTTAGAAATACGATTTTTTAAAAAGATTTATGCTCACAGAACTGGGGTACAGGCCAGAGGTGTGGTGGATGAGAAGATTCACTAGAAACACTGAGAGCAGAACAGGCAGATCTACTGAAATTACTGCTGAGAGGAGCAGCGGGCGAGCGGCTCAGGAGAGGTCTGCCAGCCTGTGGGTCACTCCCTGGTGGGGGATGGCACTGTGCTGCGGTGGCTTCAGAGAGCTTCACAATGCGGTGCTTTAACCGATTGTGCCATCGGGGAGGGCCCATGACTGACCTTTTAACAAGAAATGTTTATTTTGGAATAGCTTCAGGTTTATTAAAAGTTGTAGTGATAGTCCAGAGAGTTCTTGCATCCTTCTGCTCCCATTCTTCATGTCAGATTAACATCTTACATTACCTTGGTACACTATCAAAACTAAGAAACCCACATCATCACATTACTATAAAATTTTAGACTTGCAATTCACCATTTCCCCCCACTTACGCCTGCTTTCTGTTCCTGAATCCCTTCCAGGAATGATCCATATTATGTTGCCATTTCTCTGTTATCTCCTCTCACTTGTGATAGTTCTCACTCTCATTTCTTGTGACATTGGGAGTTTCTGAGTAATTTGTAGAATGTTCCTCTATTTGGCATTGTCTGATATTTTTCTCATGATTAGACTGCAGCTATTTTGAGGAAGAATCCTACCCAGGGGGAAGTGCCTCTCTCATCACACCCTGTCAGGGGTAGATACCAGAGGTTATGGTAATTTTTTTTAAAAGATTTTTTATTTATTTGTGCATACAGAACTGGGTACAGGCCAGAGGCTCAGGGGCGGTGAGAGGCTTCAGCAGAGACAGCAGGGAGCAGAACAGGCAGATCGATGAAGTCCACTGCTGAGGGGAGCAGCGGGCGGGTCAGGAGAGGTCTGCCGTGCCATGGGGTCATCTCCGGGGCAGGCGGGAATCGAACTTGTGAGGAAGCGGCTTTAGATTCTCAGTGCTGTGCTTTAACCCGCTGCGCCCCCAGGGAGGGCCAGGTTATGGTAGTTTTTGCTGAGTTTATGTGAAGTGACCGGTTCCCTTCTGTTTGCACTAAGCCCAGCTCACACTCAATAGGGAGACTGGAGATTAAGCTGTATGTACCTCATGGGGGGGGGGAGTCAGTCGAGATGCATATATTACTTAGAATTCTGTTTCCCATTTTCTGAATTATTAGTATGAAATATGTATTTATTTTACACTTTGGGCTATAATCCAAAACTGCACCACTTGTGTTTTGTCACTGAAATGGCCTCAGCATTGCCCCTGCCCCTACAGCTGTGTCAAGGGAGGGGAAGGAAGAGAAGTAAGATTGATCAGTTCAAAACATAAAGAATGGAGTTTTGGAAAACTCGGGAGAATCTTATCTACGGGGAAGGAGCTGTGAGGTAAGAGACTATCAGGTTTTGGAGAAATCACACTAGTAACTTAGTCACTTGGGACTCTGGGGTGTCAGCAAGGGCATGCACTGCAGGGTGGACCGGTGTCTGCAGAGGTCTGTCTGCCCTTCCCCATTTGCACCCCATTTCAGCCGCTCTGACAGCTGCAGAGCTGTCACGGCTTTCCTCCTGTCTGAGCTCTTCACTGGCTTGTTTCCTGAGGACAAATCCCGCCCACATTCGGTGGCTCAGCCAGGGGCCTGGCCCAAGTGGGCGGGGGGCAGCCCGCTGGGGAGGGCGCTGGTTTGTCCAGTTTGTCCCCTCAGCCGTGCCTGAGCTCGCGGCCTCCCGGCCAGCAAGGCCTCAGCCCCGCCTGGCGCACTGTCCCGACCGGGCAGCCGGCCGTTCCTTCCCTCCCTCCCTCCCTGCAGTCCGGGAAATGCAAAGCCATGAGCCTGGGGCTCAGGCTGGTGGGCAACCCCTCCGGGTTCCCGCCACAGAGGGTGGGCAGGCGCCGGGTGCCCACGAGGCCCGCCCCGGCCCCGGCCCCGTGGGCACACGCCGCCGGCTTCCCCGCCAGCTCAGCCAGCTCAGCCAGCTCAGCCGGCTGCGGAGGGCCGCCCCTGGCTCCCACAAACCCAGCCTGGGCCTTCAACGCAGCCGTAGCTTGGGAGCAACTGCGAGGCGGTGCGTTTCTGCTGGAAACGTCTCTGGCCTCCGGGGCTGTGCCTCGACCGTCCAGTGCCCACCTTCCCCGCTCGGGGACCGAAGCCCACACGGTGGCCGGAGGAGCCTCGGGCCGTGGGCGCCGCCACCGCTGCGGCGCGAGTCCTCCGGCCC
>NW_004567158.1:986336-986785 GCF_000260355.1 Condylura cristata
TCTCCCCCACCCCGCCCCCCGCCCCGCCCCCCAAAGTGAGCCAAGCGGACGCGTGCGTTTCTTTCCACACTTTACTGGCTTCCCAGGACTTGGGGCCGGGGCCGCGGGGCGCAGGCGGGGCCCCCCACCCGGGGCTCAGGGGTGGCGGGCGCTAGTTGGGGCCCGGGGCCACCTGGGAGATGGTGGTGGCCCCGAAGAGGGGGCTGAGCAGCGCGTTGTTGTGCACCGCCATGTCCACCAGCTCCGGGGTGATGTGCGTGCGGCCTCGGTTCCGGGCCTCGTCGCCCGCCAGCTGCAGCACGGTGGCCGTCAGGTACTGGATGATGGCGGCGAGGAAGACCGGCGCGGACGCGCTCAGGCGCTGGGAGTAGCGGCCCTCTCGCAGCAGGCGCTCCACGTGGCTCACGGAGAACGACAGCTCGGCGCGGGCGGTGCGGGAGCGGGAGCGG
>NW_004567158.1:988202-1012891 GCF_000260355.1 Condylura cristata
AGGGCCCCCATGGCTGCCGCCGTGGGGCCTGACCAGCGCGTTGGGGCCCGGGGGTTCTCACGGCTTCGTCCTTTCGCTGGGGCAGTTCGTTTGTGAGCTAATTTTGTATGTGGCGTACAGTGGGTCCCCGTGCATTTTTGTGTGTGTGGATACCCTGTTGTCACAGCAGCACTTGTTGAAGGCGCGTCTCGTGTCCTCGTTGAAGCGTCTTGTCACCCTCGAACACCAAGAGCTTGTTTCTGTGGGCTCGTTTGTGAGCAGATTCTGAGGCCCTGACCCCCTCGCCTGCTCGCCCGCACTGGCCTTACAGCGTTGCAGGAGCTTTGTGGCAGCTTTGAAATTTGAGCAGTGCCTCCCCCAACGGCCTGTGCTTTTTCAACATTGTTGTGGCCACGTGGGCTGCAGGATCTGCTTGCCAGTGTGTACAAAGCAGGCAGTTGGAGTCTAACAGGCCTGGAGGGAGCCTGGATATTGTCGTGGGGGGTGGTGGCCTTCATGACAGCTTTGAGTGTTTAACCCTCGCATGCGCCCGGCCCTCCCGTCTCTTCCGGCGGGCCTGCAGTTGCGGGAGTACACAGCTCATCCGCAGTTCTGTTAAGTCAATTCCCACTAGTTTATTCCCTCAGTGATACTGCAGGGGATTATGTTCTTCACCTTTTCCCTGTGGTAGCATACGGGAATACAAGCGACTGGCGCTGGCACGTTGACCAGGTCCTTGTGCTGGGGGTGGGCTTCTTGCAGGCCGTGTGTCGTGTCACATGCGTCTACGCGCGTTCTGTGAGGTTGTACGTGTGCTGTGCATACGTTACCCGTATGAATGGCCTGTGAACAGATGCTTGCTCCTTTCCAACCCGAAGGCCTTCCGCTTGCCTTGTCCTGCCTAATTTCCCTACTCGGGATTTTGAGTACAGCGTTCAGTTGAAGTGGCCAGAAAAGGCTTTTGTGTGCCACCAACTGTTCACTCAAGGGGTTAGGCCCACTGGGCCATGGTGTATAATGAGTGGTCAAGACGTGCTCTGTTGGAGCGCGTAGGATCAGCTCTCGCAAGTCACTGTGGGGGGTGTATGTGTGTGTTTGGGAGAGAGAGAGAGGAGAGGGAGAGGAAGAGAACAGGGAGAAGAGAGGGAGAGGCCGCATGACGAGAATTCAAGGCATTTGGGTGCCCAGCGATCAATGTGTGAAGGTGGGAGAGTCGGCGCTGTGCAACGTGCCGCGCTGCGTGTGTAGCAACGCGGTCGCCAGGCGTGTCCGAAACCGGTCTGCCTTTGTCCTTCACAGAGTGGCGCCGTGTGCGCTCGCTCACAGGAGTGCAGCTTCTGGTGTCACCCTCTGTCAGCGCACTTGGCGATAACCCTTCCAGCCTGGCGCGATGTGGTACCTGCTGTGGTACCTGCTCCGTAGCTCTGGGAGGCGGCAGAGAGAAACAGGTCTTCTGCTAACTCCTGAATCCACAGGCCTGAGTAACTGACTCTTGCTTCTGCCCACGTCTTCTCAAAGTGTGATCTGAAGACGCCTGCCTGGATTGGTCTCTGAAATCCTTAGCACAGTCTGTGGGTAAAGATTACTGTTATGGTAACACTAAGATGTTTCCCTTTTTCACATGTTATCTTGGGTAAACACATGACTTTTCCAGGTGCCACTTTTCAAGAAAAAGATTCATTTCTTGATGCACACAGAGCTGGGGCACAGGCCAGAGGCTCAGGGCGGTGAGAGGCTTCACTGGAGATGGAGCGGGGCGCGGGACAGGCAGGTGGACCAAGCCCACTGCCGCGGGGGCAGCGGGGAGACAGGCCAGGTGCGCCGCGCCCTGGGGGCCCTCCCTGGCGGGGGTCGAACTTGAGCTGAGAAAGCCGCTGCCATTTCCGCAGTGCCGCCTGCGATCTGTGCGCCACCGCGGGCCTTCCATTCCGCTCCTCGACATGCAGCTTGGGCTTTCTGAAGGCTGCGGGATGTGCCTGCGCCCTGGGCTCTAGTATTTCTCAGTCAGCCTTCATGTAACTGGCGTCCATAAATGTGACCCACGCCAAGGGTCTCTGGGGCCCTCAGTAACTTTTGAGACTGATCAGGGGTCCCTCGGCCAAAGGGGCTACAAGTGGCTGCTTTGTGGAGACTGGCTCCTCGGGCATGTCTTTCTTTTTCTTATAAATTACTTAATTTAAGACTTTTCGTGCGTTTGTGCACCCCTTGGCTTCTCCCCTCAGGTGCAGACACCTAATCTTCCTGCCACCATAGTCCAATCTGCATTTCCAACCAGCTAGTTGCCACCATTGTTTATTTTATTTACTTATTTTTCAAGACCTATTTGTGTACGCACACAAGAACTGGGGTGCAGCCAGAGGTGTGAGGGTGGTGAGAGGCCCCCCAGAGAGAGCGGGGAGCAGAACAGGCAGATCCACAGAACCACTGCTGAGGGAGTGGCGGAGAGACAGGAGCGGTCTGCTGCACGCTGGGGTCCCTCCCTGGCCGACCAAACTGTGCTTGTGGGGCTGCGCTTTAACCCCTGTGCCACCAAGGAGGCACCAGCAACAATTTTTAAATCGGTGACTTATCGCTTCTCTCTGGAAATGGGGCGGACACCTGTCTGAAGAAGAGTCGCCAAGATTATACCCAAAGATTGAAGGGATAAACGAGCCCCGGGCCCTCCCTGCTGGCAGCGTGTTAAAGCGCAGCTGCTTCAGGGTGAGCTCGACCCGCCCGGAGGTGACCCGCAGGGCGCAGCAGACCTCTGCTGTCTCCCCGCTGCTCCCTCAGCAGTGGACTTCATCGATCTGCCTGTTCTGCTCCCCTCTGTCTCTGGGGAGGCCTCTCACCGCCGCTGCACCTCTGGCCTGCACCCCAGTTCTGGATGCGTGAATAAACAAATCTTTGTTTTTTTTAAAGAATATATGAGCCCGTGTTGTAACCCTGGGAGAAGAGCAACCGCCCACACCATGTGACTGACCGCAGGTCCGTCAGAGGCCTGGCTAGAGATGGGGCCTCCGTTTGGGGGAAGGGGCAGCTTCTGTTTCGCACCCCGGGTGAAGTAGATTTGTCAGTATTAGTCTCCATGGTGACACTTGCTGTTCCGCGCCGGGCGCATGTGCAGCTACAGTGTGGCCACTTTAAGCCTGAGGCCACAGGGATGTCACCCTATGTCAAGTAGCAGCCGAGAGTCGACGGTAGCCTGTGAATGATTCCCTGCCGGTCATCTGTAAACAGGACCTGTGACTGGGCGAAAAGAGAAAAAGACACCAGAACCAGGCCAGAGCAGGAGACCCAGTCACAGGCCAGTTAAAGGGGAAGCTTCATACGGCTCAGCGCTAGTTTTCCTTTGGGAGCACGCGGCCATTACAAGCAAGACCGCGCGTCGGCCCTAGTGGGCTTCCTGTCAGCGCCAGAGTTGGTGAGCGACCCCGCCCTCAAGGAACTTCCGCTTCCCAGGCGATGTGTTCTGCTATCCAAGCATATTGGCTGTCGCTTTCCTTTCCATTCTCTAATTCTTACTGTCCACTTTCTGAACGTGTCGAGGTGTTGCAACATGTCGGACGCTGAAGACGTCGTCCGCCCAGAGGAAGCATCAAGAGCATCAGGCCGCTCTTGTTCAGCCTCCTCACCCTGCTGCTGTGCCCACTGCCCAGCGACAGGCCACGCAGTGAGGAAGTACAGGCCCAGGCTGACAGCCAGAGCTCTGCTCGGCTGTGGCTCACGGCACACAAGTGCACATTCTTCATTGCTTCCTCGACACCTTCAGGTCTTTGTGCCACTCTGCCAGGCTTTTGCTGACGCGTAGCTCACTCTCAGGTCTCCTCCTCTCTGCCGCTGGCTGCATGTGGACAACATGAGAGGGCGCAGCGTGGCAGCTGAACAGGAGGCTGCCAAGCGACAGAGATGCCTGCGGTTTGTCGAGCACCTTCACAGGAGGGTTGCCCAGATTCGTCACTTGCCAAGGGATGAAGTGACTGAAGTCAGCATTCTCTTGGGGCTACAGGAGGGGAGAGAGGGCCCCCCTGCTTGTCTGCCGAGTTGCTTTTCCTTGGAGAATCGGCTTGGCGTACATGCTCCCATCCCACGATGTGACGTTTCCGCTGGAGTACATTTCCTAGCCAAAGGTCATGAGAAGCTTTGGGGCAAGATCTGTGTCGCCTCATTAAGCTGAGGTGCGCAGCATAATTGCACTAACCAGGTTTTTCCTGTGTCGACAGAGTGACTTACAATGTCCCAGGCATTTCCCTTTGGTGGGAGAAATTGCACTGTGGGTCCGGGCATCCGTCAGCTCTGACCGTCGACGGAGTGCTGATGATGAGTTTGGCCAGGTGGCTTTGCTTTGACGTGCACGCTCCCTGTCCTGTGCTGTCCTGTCTGTCTGTCTGTCTCTAACACACACACACACACACACACACACACACGGAGCCTACAGCCACACACAGAACAGTTCCCTAAGTCTGGGAAGTAGTGGACATGTTCCTGCACTTCGGGGGAGGAGGAGCTGTGCCCCAAGACGGGTAGGAAATGGACCCACCCCTGCACCGCGACAGCAGCCGGTGTTGGCAAGCCGAGCGGTCACATGTAAAGAAATGAAGCCAGCCTGCTGTCCAGCGGCAGCACAGCAGTGAGTGCCAGTGGGTGACACCTGAAACCCATAACGTAAGCGGGAGGAAACGTGGGTCATGTGTTCCTGGGCTCGGGCCTTTGCGATGTCTCTGGGGACTCAGCTGCTGGGGCAGCGTGTCGTGTGCGCAGCAGAGATGAAAAAACGAGACCACATCAAGTCAGAGTGCACAGGGAACGACACTACTATGAGCGAAGATCTTCCTGCTGAATGGGACGTGAAGTCTGTAGATCCTACATCATATATGGAACTGAATCCTGCAGCAGGAAAATAATGCAATCAAAACGCGGGCAAAGGCTCTGAGTAGACAGGAACGCACCGGCCGGCTAGCGGCCGCCAGGCACGTGAGAACACGCTGCCGCCGCTCCCGGGCGGGGGCGCCCGTCCAAACCGTGGGGGCAGCCGCGCCTGTGAGCGAGCGAGCGTTGGTGAGGATGTGCACACCGCTGCCGCCACTGCGGAGGGTCCTCGAGACGCGAAGCGGCGAAACCACTGCTGACGAACTGCTGTCGCAGTCTGGAGAGCCCCAGAGAACAGCAACCCTGGATTCCAAGGGCTGTCTGCACCATCTTCAGTGCATCGTTCGGCACAGCAGCCGCGTCGGGAGCGCTTGCAGCGTCCGTGTGCGCGCGGTGACGGGATGGAGACGTGAGGCGCGCACGCGCTCTCGGCTGTGCCTAGCATGTGCGGCAGGAAGTCAGGCAGAAGAAAGCTAACCAACGCCACATGGCTGCACCCGTGTGGACACAGGAGAAACGACACCGTGAGCTAAGTGAAGCGAAAACACACTTTTTAAAAGAATAGTTTGTTTTTCCATCCTTTTGTGCCTTTTCCCGTCTCAGCTGCCACCCCCTTGGGCTGCCCGTCACCGAACCACCCTGTGCCGTCGCCACAGGCCAGCGCATTTCCCTCCCCACGCTGGTTCTGATCCCATCCGCACTCCACCCCACAAAATGTCTCTGGTCTGTAGCTGTTCATTACTCTTGTTATTTCTCGCCTGCTCCGTTATACTCCTGCTCATAGCATGACCCTTCCAGCTCCATCCATGTTGCTGCGAAAGGCATGTGTTGCTGTTTTTTTTTTGGTGGCTGAGTAATATTCCATTGTGTATCTGGACCACATTTTTGTAATCCAGGCATCCACTTTTGGGACTTGGGCTGTTTCCATGTCTTTCCGATTGTGAATAAAGCAGCAGAAAACGGGGGTGCAGGCGTCTTTTTGAATCAGTGTCCGAAACACACTTTTAGCCCAAGTTTGTGCTCAGCAGAGGGGACAGCGAACAGGGCCAGCTGGGCTTTCGCGCGGCATGAGCATCGTATGGACAGATACTGTGGCGTGGTCACGTGCACTTGAACCTGTGTGACCGGTGGGCATCGGTGAGAAATCACTGACAAGACCGGCAACGCCGTGTACAGTGGCGCAGCTGCTCGGGCCGCCCTCTCTGTGCCTGGGCAGCTCCACGCTCCAGCCTTCACCTGAGTGAAGTGAAAACCCAGCAACACTTCCACGTGAGCACTCATGGCGCCTTTATTCAGAACAACCCGAAGCTGGAGACAACCCAGGTTTTCCTTCACAAAAGTGTGCATGTTTTTTGCGGCCTCACTTTCCAGAACAGGCCACACTCCTGTCGCAGTAAAGTGTCAAGACAGTGGCCACTGTGCAGGGCGGGCTGGGAGGAGATGGCCTTTCTTGAGCGGGCATCTCCTGGGGGTGGCGGAGGGAGGGGCTGCAGGGTGAGGCAGGCCGCAGTCGGCAGGTGCATGCTCACTGCTCTACTGTTGCCCTGTGTAGATTTTACCTCAAAACACAAAACTGTAAGGAAATACCGCAGTGTAAGCACGTAAGTCTTGAAGAATTTTAGGGGGCGTGTGCGATGTGCTTTGAAATGTCTGCAAAATGAGATTCCGACCTGGCTCGAAGCACAGCCCGGCTGCCCGTGTCTCCTGTGAAACAGTTTTGACTTTTCTTTGTGGCAGAAAATGCTCGTAATAAGATGTAGAACACCTAGTCATGGCTGCAGGCAAGGGAGATGCAAGGGCTGAGGGGCCGCGTTGCCCGGGGCAACTCCCGGAGGCAGAGAACCAGCCTCACCCAGTGCCTGGACTGCAGCGAGAGCGCTCCGCTCCGTTCTTTTTATCTCCCTCCTGACTGGATGTGGACGAAAAGGCTCAGGACAGCGGAGGTGCCGCTGACCACGTGCGGGGCTGCTGGCGGGGGCACCCGGCGCCTGCTGGCCGGCCGGGTCATGCGGGAGAGCTGTGCAGCCCCCTAGATGGAGAGACTGACAGCCTCCCCCGGGCTTCTAGTCTGTTTAAAAGAAACTAAACGCGCACGGATGAGCCACAGCCGGCGCCGGACACAGTGGGGGTGGCTGTTGGTAGTGAGGTGGCGATGGGCAGTGTTCGGGAGTGGAGGAGGATGGCGAGTGAGCGAGAGTGCGACCGGAAAGACGCTGCGGCGAGGCAGAGGCGGCGGCGCCAGGCAGGCCCGCGCAGCAAGGGAGAGCGCGTGGCGCTGGCGCCGGGGTGGCATCGTGTGCGCGTCAGCGACGCCGCGTTTCAGCTGTGAAGCTGTGGCCGCGCTGACCTCGCGAAGGCCTGATGGGGACATGAGATGGAGAGGTCGTAACAAGACGCAGAAAGCACGGTGGCAGCATCCGGAAACAACGTCGGCAACAAGCAGAGAAAAGCAGAGCGGGCTCGCGCTGAGGGCGCCGGGACGCGGGCCTGCACCGCCATGCTGCGGGCCTGGGGCTGGGAACAGCGGAAGGCGAGCACCCGACAAACTCGGACACCAGGGTTTTCATTTGAGCAACTTGACAGCTCGTGCGTGGCTGCGCTGCTAGCGAGAAAGGTTAAATTAAAGGTGCAAACAGTCATTTCCCTTTGGCCACGGTCAGCAAGAGAAGAGCTGGTCAATACTTGAGGCTGCACCCGGCCCTGCTGCTTTGCATTCCATCTCCTCGCCCCCCACCCCCCAGAATGAGGCCGCAGGTCCTGGCCTCTCTCATCTGACGCCATTGAGCCCTGAAAGCTGCTTTATTTCTTATTCTTCCTACCCGAACCCAACAGTCTTAAGTTCTAGGCCCTTAAAGGAAATCAATAACCACAATCAATTGCGTGTTATCACCCTCTCCTGCTGCCCTCAGTAAACCCAGCCCCACGCGCCTTACCAGCCCGCACCTCGGGCTCATCCTTGCACGCAGAGACACGATCAAAAACAAACCCTCAGAGGCCCCTCTAGTAAGCGGCATCTGTCTGTCTCGTCAGGTCAGTTCCGTTTCTTGTTTGTGGTGAGAACATTTAAGATAGACACCCCCTTAGCTAACTCATCATTGCAGTCTAACAGACGATCAGATCAACCCTTTTACACCTTAAATTTACAGTGTCACTTGCCTGTTAGATCTGAACGAAGCCTGGTGTGCACCAGGTCCCATGTGGGAAAGTGACTTTGCACTCGTCATTCTGTCTTTCCAACTTCTTGTAAGTTGATTTGAATTCCTCTTAAGCCCATACTCAAACCAAGTTTGTTTTGTGTTAATATATAACATATAACAAGTACATTTAAGAAATCTGTACAAATTTCCAAACTATGGATGGGCCAGTACTTTTTTTTTTAAAAAGATTTATTTACTTGTACATACAGAGCTGGGGTACAGGCCAGAGGCTCAGGGGCGGCGAGAGGCTTCACCAGAGACAGAGTGGGGAGCAGAACAGGCCGATGGACGAAGTCCACTGCCGAGGGGAGCAGCGGGCGGGTCAGGAGGGGTCTGCCGCGCCATGGGGTCACCTCCGGGGCAGGCGGGGATCGAGCTCATGCGGAGGCGGCTTAAGCTTCTTAGCGCTGTGCTTTAACCCGCTGCGCCACCGGGGAGGGCCCTGGGCCAGTACTTTTTCGGGTAAGTTATTTCCACTTATTTTGAAAAAAATAACAAGTAAACAATATTAAGTTCCATTTATATAGTAAGGTGGGTTTCTAATCATTTCAAAAAGTTTTGTTCCTGTAAGTCTATAAAAGACTAAGCAAAGATATTTCCAAATGATGCTGTTTCTAGGAGAAGAGAGAGAAATGGTTATATAAATTGTCAGCAGTAGATATGATCTTGGTTTATAAAGAGAGGAAAATGACCAAGAAACTCCGTTACCATCACATACAGGAAGTGTGCTCTGGAAAACTGAATCCGCCAACCCGTGGGCTCTTGCAAATAGGTCGCGTATGCTGGCCCAGAGCTGGCTTGGTGTATGCGGCACCACCCCGGAGAAGCCTGAAGTGCAATGCCATACCGCCCGGAGACGGCCCCTCTGTCTGATGACGCGTGGGAGGACCTGTTAGTTATTTGCATTGGCATGGTGTCTTTCCGGTACTTCACTTGTTCACACATAACAGTGGACAGTTTTTCTGCAGATTTCCATCGATCGGGTGAAGATGATAGTGGAACACACTGGCATTCTAGACCATTCTGTCAGCGACTCATACTGTAGGAAACTGGGGGCGGGCACAGAAGTGCAGCCTAGGAAGCTGCTCTGGGCCTGCTTCCAGCAGCCTTCACATCTGCGCACTCACCTTCCTGTCCACGGCGAGATGTTCCTGTGCAGCTGCTTTAGGGCTGACTGGTCTAGGGCTCCCCTCACCCCCCCCCCCGACCTTTCGGACGTGGAGGGAATGAGGAGAAAAGGGTAGTTTGCAGGAGTGAGTATTTGGGGAGGCTTGATGCTTCATGTGCCTCCCCTTGAGTTAGCATTGGAGGTTTTATTTTTGTAGTTATTTTCCTGGTGGGCTTAGAGTTGGCTCAAGGCCACTTTAAGGGCTTAGCTCGCAGACTTCATCTTATTTCCTGAACCTTCAAAGGGCAAACAGGATATGTTCTTCCTCTTGAACCATAATCTCGATGTCATTCTATGCTTACCAGCACGGCTTCTTGAACATTCTCAGACTGTGTTTCAAGCTGAGTGATTCACAAATGTTGACTGTTCTACAAGCACAGCGTTCTGTGTGTGCACAGCGAACTCTAGCTGGTCTGAGGTCGGCAAGTACCGCTCCCACCGGGGGAGGTCTAACTTGCGTCTAACATGACTGGGGATTGTCCTGCAAGGCAGTTAGAAGAGCAGACTAGCAAGCGGAAAGAACCCTGCACGTAGGAGCAGGAGACCTGAGCTCTGAGCCTGTCCGCTCAGCTGGTAGCAGAGCGCTCTGGCCCAGTCAGTTAATGTGTCTGGGCCTCGGGTGTCTCCTCAGCAGAACGGAGCGGAGCATCAGATCATCAGAGTGCTGGGTGCGAGTGTGCTGCGCAGGGGTTGCCTGGTGCCGGGTAACGTTATTCATCACCAGCCTCTGAATCAAGGCCTAGAAACCATGGAAGGCCAAAACTGGGTGGTCCTTGTACACCATCTCCTCTGATGCTCTGAGCGATGAGATGGGGACACAGAGGCGACGGAGAGGCGATGGCGGGCGTGTGCAATGTTGCCCCACCCACATGGTGGCTGGAAGCCGGGGGTTGGCTTCACTCACTGCTCTTCCTGGTGTACAGCGGCCCCGGGGCTGGGGAAGTGCACCAGTTACTTTGAGGTCTTCATCAGATTTGACATGTAAGGGACGTCAGAGATTGGAAATCCAGGCCTCGGATAAAGCAGCGTGGACGGAAATCTGCCTGTTTTGCTGGAACAAGGCTGGGAGCACCTGCTGCCTTTTTACTGGTGTTCACTCTCTGCAAACGCACTACTGCAGGCAAACCGGAAACTAAAGAATCCGTATTAAGCTGATCCTTTTTGCCAACCTGTCTGTGTGTTCTGAGTGAGAGGGACTTTTTCTACAAATGCAATTACACACTTGATCTTAGCCAAAAGGCCGAGAAGCGATCGCGATCACAAATGCAACTCCACAGGGCAGAATGCTCTCCAGCCGCTCGCGGGCTATGAGAAGCCGGGTCACGTGCAGCTGACCCTGGGCTGGTGGACGCAGCATTCATGAGTCTAAGCTGGACGACCTTTCGTTCCTGCCCTTCCCAGGCGCTCACGTGGCTGTCGGTTCCTTCCAGGGGACGTTACAAACAATCCACACACAGCCGGCCATTTACTAGTTAAGAACATTGCTGTAGCAGCCGATTACCTAGGCTGCACTGCCTGTGAAATCAAATTAAAAGGAGTGCTTGCTGACAATGCTCCTGAGGCGCGAATCTTGGGAGGTCGAGTAGCACTAATTAATAAATGATGAGTAAATCTTTCCCCAGGTAAACAAGTTTAAGAAGTTGCTGTTATGCAGTAGAGGACTTCTGGGGCACCTGTCAAGCTATGAGAGGGTGACAACGAAAGTCTGCAGCAGCTTATGGCCTGCGCTCCGTTCTCTCACACTGCCCTGCCAACACCTGCCACCCGCACATAAACTTTCCAAGTTAGGAGGGACGACAAGTCTGTAGCAACAAAACAACCCAATGAAAAACTCGGTAGAGCATCTGAATGGACACTTCTCCAAAGAGGACACAAAGTGGCCAACGGACACGTCGAAACCCATCACCACCAGCGAGATGCAGTTTCCACTTGCCACGTGGGCTGACCCAGCTCCCACGGGCGGAAACTGCTCGCGATGGTGCGGGCGCGCAGCACGTGGGAGGGCCACACGCTGGGGAGGTGCAGGAGGGCCCAGGCCCCTGGAAGCAGTGCGGCGTTTCCTCAAAGCATAAACGTGCAAACTCCGGCAGGTTCACTCTTCCTACCTCTGGGTATTTACCTGAAGAACAGGACAACATTAGCCCAAACAGTTCTTGTTCATGTTGACTGCAGGGCTATTTACAATAGCCGTGACGTGGACACAACGTAAGCAGATGAGTGAGCAGAGCGCGTGTGATGTACAGTATTCAGACATAAACAGCACTGTCACCGCCTATGAGAATACGGATAAGCCCGTTATGCTAAATGCGAGAAGTCAGGTCAAGACAAACGGCATCAATTCAAAATCTATAAAAATTGAACTCATGGAAACAGAGAGTAGCTTGTGGTTGCCAGAGGGAAAGTGGGTGACGGTGGTCAAAGGTGCAAACTCCCAGTGAAAAGACAAGTCTCCTGTCTACCCACGAGTGAGAGAGCAGGGCTCATCCAGACGCCTGGGCCAAAGCTGAGCAAAGCCAGACATGACCAGATCCCGTCAGGGTTTGCTAACCCAGTTCTAGGAGATCACACTGGTCAGAAATAGTCATTGAGGAAAACTTGAAAACAGATCAGTAGCCTGATAGCTTCCTTCCAAAAGACTTCCACTGAGATAGGGGAACAGCACCCACATCAGTCTCGTGCTGACAGGCGAAGGCAGTTCGTTCCGTGATGAGCTGGGAAGTAGGCCCTATTTATTTTATTACTTCTTAACTGCGTACTTGACTTCCTTGTTGTTCGCGTACCGCCATGCACTTCTTGGCTCAGGTGTAGCCCCGGCGGGTAGACAGAAAGAGTGGAAGGTCAACAGAAAAGCTGAATGGGCGGAACCCTCCAGGCCGAGTGGCCGTGACTTGGTATGAGCATTTCACCCCTCCGCGCGGCCAGACTCTCGCAGCTGGACTAAGCCAGTGTTTTCAGATGTACATGTGAAGCACAGTCGGTCGCCATTGGAAGGTCCTACCCAATAATAAAAAAATACGCATGCTTATCGCTTGACCCCTGAATTTCCCTGTCAACATTTCCCGCACAGGGCACCCTCGGTCAGAACAGAGAAGGCAAAGCTGAGGTGTGTGGGTGGGAGGCGGTATGTTCTCCACACGGCCAGTGCCTGCTGTCATCATCTTCATCTGAGGGGCCAGGTAAGTCAAGTCAGAGAAGAAACTTGGCAGGAGCATGTCATCACTTGGGGGTGAGGCCGCATCTGATGCCCAAGCTGGAAACCCATCTCACTAGTGTTTCTCAACGTGAAGTCTGGAGCCTCTCTGAGGAGCGGGCTTCTGTAAGAGCAGAGCTCAGCAAACTCTCCCCCCAAGAGCAATGAAAAAATGGGACAAAGTTGTCCAATCCCACCAGCGTAAGGATCTGGAAGTTGCCCCAGAGCACAGGCCCGGTTAGGAGGCAATCAGCAAAAGTGACTGCAGCTGCGGTGACCTTTGTGCCTTGCCTTCATTTGGGGCACTCCCACTCCCTCCTCAGGCCGGCCCCCCAGCCCCGGGCTACCTCCATGGTGCAGGCACACCACCTCCCTGCAGACCCCCCCATGGGCGCTGCCCAAGGACTCGGGGGCAGGGCCAGGTAAGGGGCACACCCGGGGCAGGAAGCGGGGCAGAGGCAACATTGGCGAGAGTCCAGGGAAAGTGAGGCCCCCCCGGGGGCCTGGAGGGCTCTGTGGCCTGCCTGCCCATGGCCCCAGCCTGGCCTGTGCCGCCCCTGCCCGTGAACCTGGGTTCCTGAGCCGCTCAAGCCTGAGAAGGCCCCAGACTCTGGATCCCGCCGCCGAATCCACAGCGAGCCCACCCGGTGCCTGTGGGCACCACAGTGACCTTTGGGCTGGAAAGACCGAGAAGATGCACTTGATCCTGCAGCTAGAAGGTCACGTGTGCCCTGGGATGGGCCTGGGCCGTACTAGAGGGAAGTGCAGACCTGCGCTGGGCTCACGCCACATGCCTGGGCCGCCTGTGGCCAGCCACAGCTCTCTTTCGCAAGTCACTGTCACGCCCAATAAAAGGGCCTGAGCCTTCGGGGCTCACAGATGCGTGCTGGCGCGTCCAGACTTTGCAGTTCGTTCGGAGTCCCGGTGTGAAGCCCCCATGCTGCGAAACGGGCTCTCTGTGGGCGTCCTGCTGCAGCTTTCGTGGCACTTCCTCTGGGGTCTGTAACCTAAAACACGGCGAAGCAGGCCTCAGTCCCGCGGGTGCTCACACGGGACCATCGGTGTGACGAGCGACAGCCTGGGGCTGAGTGCTGCGTCGCTGGCTTGAAAGTGCTGCAAAGCAGGGACGGAACGAAGAGAGCATGTCGTGGAGGCTGGGGGCCGCCCACAAAACCTGAAACGGCTACTCTGGCCTTCCACAGAACAGGCTTTCCTGGCCCCAGGTCCTCCGTGGCGGACTCTTCACTCTCTCACCTCTGCGGAGTTAGTGACACCTGCTACCGCCGGCCCTTACCCTTCGAGACGCCCTCTCCGAGCTGGGCGGCACGGTGGCCTCCTCCTTTTCCTCATGAACCCATCCACTTACAATGCAAAAGACAAAAAGAGGAAAAGGAAATCCAACTTAAAAGCCTTAAATACCTCCCTGATGCGAGCCTTCCACCTACAGGCGAGACACGATCTGTGAGACTGTGGCCTGTTTCTACGAGACGCATAAGGTAAGAATGGATTGTACACTTTTAAAGGTCATAAGCAAGTACGAGTATGAGGCCAAGACCATATGTGGCCCGCCCGCAGAGTCTGCGTGTTTGGCGTCTGACCCGTGCACAAACATTCCCCACGCCTGTTCCGGTGTTCAGTGCTTAACGAAGTTCTTTTTTCTCTGTTTACATTCTTAAAAAGAACTACTTTTAAGCAAGTACATTAACTTTTCATTACAACTAAATCGGTGACATCAGCACCATCAGAGAAGCTCACAGCCTAGCGAGAAATACCACGTGCCTTGGTGACTGTGTGATCGGAACAGATGCCAAGGGAACCCGGTGGAGGAAGTGTGATGTTGCCTCCTTCCTTGCAGAGTGAAACTTGCTCATCGTGAAAAGGAGAAGAGGGGGAAAGAAGAGGAATGCACACCACCCAAGACACAGCAAGCCGAAGGCGGAAGTTCTCTTCCGCGGGCTTCTTTCTGCCTCGCTCCTTCAAGGGAGCACAGCAGTCTCGGTGGGCGAGCAACGGCAGCCACACACGGCTGAGGTCTCCGTCCTGTCCCTTTGCACAGGACCTGCTATGAGCTCTGAGTTTTGTGTGAACCTAGTTTCAGACGCCTTGGGTCAGTAGGAAGAGCGCTGCCCATGTGAGCATGTTCGAGTGGAAAGTCTGAAGCTGCCGCCCCAGGAGCCAGAGCAGCCAGTATTTCGGGTGGCGCCAACTCTGTGTCCTCGCTTGAGCTCGATGCTGCCAGTCCCTTGGGCTGCGGTTAGACAGACTTGCGCTGCTGCTTCCATCTGCATATCCCTAGAGTGCACGGTGCTGCGCACTGTCTCTGCGCTCTTTGGTTAAGAGTCCCTTCAGCCCATTTGCCCCGTGAACGTTTTCGAGTTCAGGTTTGATTTTCAAAGGAACTTTCAGGTTCACAGCAAATTCGAGGGGAGGTACAGAGATCTGTGCAGCCTCTGCCCCCCACCTGCACAGGCCTCCCCATGGTCAGTGTCCCCCTCATTGCAACCCCTTGAGTGGCGCCTCCGTGGGCCTGGGGGGGCGCGCGCGCACCCACGGCTGCGGCCCACCGTGCACTTTCCCTGCCCGAGCTGGCTCGGGGCCCCACCCCGCCTCCCTGATTCTACGCGCCGTAGCTTCTTTCATTTTTAGTCTCATTTCCGTACTCATTTCAGAAATTTGACCTATAGGCGACTTGAGAGCGTACTCCTTACTCTGGAAGTATTTTCTAGTTTTCTAACTTCAGTGCACGGTGGTCGCATATGCAATACCGAGGAGCTGTGATGGTTTCAAGCTTTTGAGACTTGCTTCATGCCAGCACCGCCGCTCCTTCCACGCGCAGAAGAGAACATGCAGCTGCCGCGTGGGGCGTCCTTCTGTGCTCGCTAGGCGAAGTCTGTTCCTCATGGTGGATTTCTGACAGTTACTGCTTTTATTTGTCGGACGCTCTGTCAGTGAACAGGGGAGGTGTTTAAGATCGAGGCTCATTATTGTGAGTTTATTTACTGGGCACCTGCCAACTTTTGCAAAACTCTGCATCAGTTTTCTTCCGGGTTGTGTTCGTATGTTTCTCCGGCCCTTTCACTTCTGACCTTCCCACACCCTTACATAAGGACGTGTGTCCCTTATAACAGCTCAGAGTGCAGATTTCTACAACCAGTCTAATAATCTTTGTCACTTACATTTGGTACATTTGTTATATTTGAATTTAATTCTCCTATATCAATATTTGCTTTCCGTTTGTCTTGCCTGTTGTGAACACTCTCTTACTCATTTTGCATTGCCAAAGTGCTTTGTCTAATTCCACTTCCTCCTTTGCTTGCTTCTTATACGTTCTTTCAATGGTTCTCAAAGAGTAGTGATGTTCCCCTCCTCTGCATGTACCCTTGACCTACGACATTAGGATCAAACTAGGGAACTCAGTTTAGTCCCTTACCAACTGCCGTCGTTACTTAACTTCACACACGTGCCGTGACTCTGGCTTTCTGCAGTCAGTGGACATTCAGACCAAGCTCGTGTGTGACCCCCGTTGCACTTCACACCCCGTGTATCTTCATTTGGGATTATTTGACACCAAAAGCCTTAATGTTTCCATTGAGAAGTCAAAGCCAATGTAATTGCTGCTCCTTCCCCTTCCAACTGCTTGTCGTTTTTTCTTTCTTTTAAAGACCTTTTACTAAAATATAACGAAGTGATGCTTTCTTTGTACTGTTTTGAGTTACAGCACTTTTTCAATCTGTGGTGCTTGTGACAGGAAGGATTTAAGATGGCCTTCAGTGTCCCTTGCACATTATAATCCCTTCCTGTCGAGTGAGAGAGGGGCTGTGAGTATGATGGCGTTTCACTTGTGTGGTCAGGTTATACAGGTGGCACAGCTGACCTTAAGAAAAGAGATCTGGGGGCCCTCCCTGGTGGCGCAGCGGGTTAACGCTCTGCACTAAGAAGCTTAAGCCACTTCCCTCATGAGTTCCACCCCTGCCTGCCCCGGAGGAGACCCCATGGCGCGGCAGACCTCTCCTGCCCCGCCTGCTGCTCCCCTCAGCAGTGGACTTCGTCCATCTGCCTGTTCTGCTCCCTGCTCTGTCTCTGGGGAATCCTCTCACCCTCCGCATCTCTGGCCTGTACCCCAGTTCTGTCTGAATAAAATAAATAAATTAAAAAAAAAAGAAAAGGGATCTGGGTTGAGCTGATCTAGTCTATCAAAGGGACAGGGCTCTTTCGGGTGAGAGACTTGAAGGGAGACAGGGATTTGCTCTCAGAGAGATTATCCCCCTGAACATGGAGGTGACCATGGGTCAAGTAATGTGGCAACTGGTTGCTGTGAGTGACCTGCAGCTGAGACATAGCAAGGACACAGCGCCCTCAGTCTGACAGCTATGTGGAACTGAATTCAGTGGCTACCCTGAAGAAGCCTGGATGTGGATTCTTCACCAGAGCTCCCGGCTGAGGGTGTAGGCTGCCTGTCACCCTGACTTCAGCCTTTAACACACTGACCAGAGAACCCAGTCTAGCATGCCTGGTCTGGTGTGAGCTACTCAGTGGGTGCCGGTTCAAGCCACCAGATTTGAAAATGGATTTGTAGCAATAGAAAATGAATGCAATGCTTTTTTTGTTAATTTTTTGCAAACGTTGAGATCTCAGCTCTTCAAATATTGCTTCTCTGCGGTTCTCTCCTTTTCTTCTAGAATTCCTATCATAGATTCATCAGACCTTTGGGTACCTTGTGCCAGGCACTGCGATGAGCACTGGCCTGTTCCTTCCCTGCACGTGCTGTTCTGTCTCAGGGTTTACGCTGTCTGTTCTAAGTCTTTACCAAAGTAATGAAAATACTGAGTAGTCAAAGGGGATTTGCAGCAGACCTTCGCCCTTGGCCCATTGCTCAGAACTCTGAACTCTTAACCATGTTGAGTTGCCTAATATGTGCTTGTATTAGAGACTAACTCGTTACTATGACTATATAATTCTTGTTCATACATGTGACAAAAGCCTGGCTTAAGTGAAAAAAAGGCATACATTTTGATTAAGTCTCAGTGTTACGTGACTATCCCTAATAATCTCATTGGAAGTAAAAATTAGATTTGTGCAGAATGTCTTTGCTTACTGATGTTTCTCGTAGTCCCTTGCAAATCTGCCCTAGAAGACAACCAGGAGCTATTTAGTTCACTGGTCAGTAGAGTGCAGACCTTCCTTTTCCTTTGTGAGAAGTGGCGATAGATTCACACACACCCCGTCTTAAAGCACCTAAATCCCTCGGATCACGGGGAGCACTTTGATGACGTCATCATACCCATCCATTCTCATGCCAGGGCACGTGCTGTTTTGAGAACAGAATCAAACATTGTTCTTTGTAAATATGTATTTGTAAAAGCCCGAGGCGATATTTGGCCTTTTCCTTCCACCTACCAAGCCAGCAGCTTTGTGTCACCTGTCATAGTCATTCTTTCCCCACCTTTTCTGTCATCCTTAAATAAGGACATATGCGACCATTGTGAAACTTATGCAACCCTGGTTTCCCTCATTTCTCCTTTAATAGAATAATTTGCTGTTTAAAGTCAACGTTATGTTTTTGAGTGCTTCCCAACTTTTAGAATCTAAAGCCATCTTAATGTAAATTAAGGTCTAACAAGTATCAATCACAGTAACGGAATCTTCTGGAGAACAGCCATCGCTAGAGATTCTAGTTAGAGCAGGCAATTACATAATAGGTCAATCTGAATCTTTTCATGGTTATTACTAAGGAAGAAGCATTACCTCCTGAAAGGCTTAAAGCCAAGAGTCCATTTAGCTCCTGTCAATTTTTCCTTCCAAATGTCTCTCAGCTTTGTCCTTCTCTTGCCATTTCTATAGATGCCTTCATCACCTCATACCTGGACTAGTGCCATCGACGAGATGGTTTCCTTGCCTGCAGTCCATCTTCATCCCAATCCATTTTCCATACTATTGCCAGATTAATCTTCTTAAAGCATTTTCATCATGTCGCTCTCCTGCCTGAGCTCTAGACTGAATGTCACCTTCCCCTAGGAAGAGTTACAGCTGCCCGCTGGGGTCTCCACGGTTCTTCCGGGCCCTCTTCTTACTGTGCTTAGAACACACATACTGTCACCTGCTTATTTCCTTTCTCCATTTATTGTGCTCTCCTTGAGGGCAGGCAAACAGTCACATTGTCTCTGTACAAAGGCACTTCAAACTTTACACGGTCCGCCCTATCTATCTTGTGTCATGGCCTTAGGAACTTCTCTCGTGTCCTGTCTGCTACGTTCTCCCTCTCATTTGTCCTAGTCATTCTTTGGTCTCAGATTACATATCAATTCACTGAATAAAACTAATTAATTAGTAAATTCCTTTAACAAAATTTGTTGTGTGTCAACTTTGTGCCAGGCAATGTTTGACACACTTGGAATTAGTGAATAAAACAGACAAAATTTCTCACTTCCCATGAAGTTTACTTTCTAGATGGAGGAGGTAGACAAAGACAAGCATAATATGTAATTCTATAGAATTGAATGTGATAAGAACCACAACAAGGAGATGGCAGGACTTTAAGCACCCATTCTCGGGTCAGGCTCCATGGAGAAAGATGACATTTGAGTAAGGAGCGTCAGTCCTGAAGTTTTCTAGGGTAAAAGAGGCAAAAGCTCTGAGCTATGCGTCTACCTGTTGTGGCCCAAGAACAGCCTGAAAGCCAGGGTGGTTGGAGCCAAGTAATCAAGGCCTGGTATGACAATAATGGTGAGAGACAGTGATCTCAAGCAGCTCTGGCCAATTTCATGAGCACAGCTGCCACACTGAACATGACTTGTGATACTGGAAGGTAGGGAAGGGTAGGCAGAGGCAAAGTTTATGATGACCTAGGGTCAAGAGTAGGCACAAATGCTTTATGTTTCCTAGCATGTCCTTGTTTTCTATTCTTTTAGAGAGACAGATGTTGTGGGATAAGGTGTGGTATGAATATTGAAGCCCCTAAAAGTACTTGGATGCTATGGACCACACTGAAATCTGGCAGCCCTAGTGAGTTGCTACAAAAAATATGTCGAGAAGCATGGGTGTTAGGCTTAGGATTGTAAAGTGAAACCTGAATGTGGGCTGTGTGCATTTATGGACTTTCCAGGGACAGCAAGCAGAGCTTTGCTGCTTGACTGATCAGTAAGTATCCCTAATATAAAGAGCAGCAGCTTCTTTTTTAGCAGCACACTTGCTAGATCTCGTCTGCCGAGCACTATTATCTCTTCCGAGTGCATACTGTGGTGCCACTGGAATCAGTTTCAAGGATAGACTTTCTGAAGGGAGGTACGGCAATCCATGGAGGGTTTCCATCAGTGACTAAGAAGGCTACTACCAGAAGAGAAGCCATCATGGTAAGCGAGTCCAAGGGTGAGCACTGATAGGGTGGTTGTATAGGGGAACAGAGCTGCAGGGATTGGTCAGTATTAAGAATGAGGCAGAGACGCAGCAGGACAGACAGGGAGGGTCAAGTGGGAGATGGGACAACATTAGTCAGATCGAGTGGCTCATGGTTTCCTTGTGAATGACACTTCTCTGCTACAGCTCTCTTGTTTAGGGCTTGAGTTACACACTGAAAGAGTGGGCACGTGTGACAAGAGGACACAAACCATTGTAGTTTGGGTGTGTGTGTCGGGGGTGGGGGGGTCGATGGTCCTGACTGTGGCATTCCTCATAATACTTTACCTTACAGTGTTCTCTTAGCACTGTAAATTTCCTATCCATTCTTAAAAGACCATTTCAAGTCCTGTTCATTCAAAAAGACTATCTGTATTGGTCTACACAGATTTCTGTCTTTTACGATGGGTAAAAAGCACTTACTGTTGAAACCAAACATATTGGTGTTGTCTTGATTTGAATCATATTCCCACTTGTATGTGAGCTTTGACCTTTCAGCCAGGCTGTAAATTTCATGAGGTCACAGAATACATTTCTTTGTAACCCCCACAATGCCAAAAATCATTTTGAAGGCTGCAGGCCAAAACTAGGCCATTATGATTCCTGAATAACTGGCAGTTACATTTGAGAAGAATGACTGCATTAGGAATTGGACAATTGACAATTTTGCTTCTACATTTTTTTTTGCAGCATGCTATGAACTTGAACCCCAAATATCTACATTTTAGCTCAAATTACAAAACGAAGAAAAACAAATATCCAAGTAGGAAAAACAATCACTCAAAATAGATGCCTAAAATAAATACAGGCAACACTTTGGAATGGCCAAGGGAAGTGTACAGAAAACTACTCCCCCAGACACAAAGATGGGAAAAGTTGTCAAAAATGAAAATCCTTCATGGCTTGAAATTGATGAAAATCTTCTAACAAATTAAAATCAGTAATTCAAGAAAAACGATTGAACCTTGATTAGGAATGGTAGGAAACTTTCACATTTTCCCCTGGGTGCCAATAGTACCCACTCAGAAAAACTAAGTGGCGGCATCAGCACTAACGGGCAGCAGAATGGCATATGCAAAATGCTGTCAAGAATTCTGTATCCAACAAACTATCTGAATGCTCTTCCCCAAGATCAGGAACCTGATGTGGATGTCCAATGTTGCCACTTGTAGGCAACAGTATACTAGAGATTCTAGCCAAGGGAATTAGACAAGAAAAACAAAATTAGACAAGTAAAAGTATCCAGACTGGGAAAAAAAGGACATAAAGTAGCCTTTGACATAACCCTATTTGAGAAAATTCTAAGGGAAAACCACACATACACGTGTGAGCTCCCCCCCCCCGCCACATGCACACACAAATCAGTTGCTCACCAATGTCTTAAGTGCAAAATTAATACACAAGACATTTGTATTTCTACATACCGGCCCAAAAAATTCAGAATGTGGTTATTAAGAAAACAATTCACAGTATATCAAACAGAAGGAGATACTTAGGAATAAATTTAATAAAAAGTAAAGACTTTTACACTGAAAACTGTAAAACATTTATGAGGGAAATTAAAGCTAATCTAAGCAAATGGAGTATTTCAATTTCATGGATTTGAAAACTTAATGTTGTCCGGATGGTAGCTCTCCTCAGACTGATGTGCAGCTACAATGCAAGCTCTATCAAAATAAAAGTGAGGTTATTAGAGAGCTTGACAAGCTGATCTTAATGTTTATATGGAAACGGAAGCCCAGAATAGTCATGGAATTTTGAAAAAGAACACAATGTAAGGATCACACTTCCCGATTTCAGTCTTTACTACAAAGCTGCACTATTTACAGCATTATGGAAACGACGCAGGAACAGAAAGAGACTGATGAAACGACTGGGAGTTCACATAGACATACATTTATTGCTCACTGTTTTGCAAAAACGTTCTAAGACCATTCAACAGGAAACCAAGTTTCCTTTTTTCAACAAATGGTGATGGGAGAACTGGGTGGCCGGTCTACCAAGAGATGAATTTAGACTCCCACCTCCGATGATACAGAGTCAAGATGGAGCCAAAACAAGTGCAACAGGTGGAAGATTAACACCATCAGAGGAAATCTCCATGCGCTCAGCGCAAGCACAGAGCTCTTAGATGCAGCATCATGCAGCACAATCTGGAAAAAAAATGGGTCTTAGGAGTGAAGAGCTGCCCTACCACAGACACCATTAAGAAAACGAAGACGGGACACGACTGGGGAAATATCTTCAAATCACACACCTGATGAAGGACTTGTACTGAAAATTTAGAAAGAATTTTTACATTTAAGTAAAAAAGGAAACAATCCGGTTCAAAGGTGGAAACATACATGGCAGAAACTTCCCCAGAGAACACAGAGAAATGGCCACTGTGGATGCGGCTGATGAAAATCCAAACCACAGTGGGCCTGGGCTTCCGACTCTCACGGGTAGCAAGGAAAAGGAAGGCGCGCCGGCGAGGCCGCGGACACAGGAGACTGCCCACGCATGCTGCCGCCCATATACACGTGGTAAATACGAGTGGGGCAGCTGCCAGGAGTAAACAAAGCGCAGGCGCCAGCAACTGCAGCCCTCGGGCAGAGCGGCCAGCACAGGGCTGCCCGAGCACGTGCACGCTGACACCGCCTCGGCCTTCCTCACCGTCACCCACAGGCGGGCTCAGCCCAGGGGGCCAGAAAGCGAGCTCTCGCCAAACGGGTGAAGGAGACGAGCTGGGGTGCGCAAAGGGACCCGGGACACCAGCCACACGCTGCAGCCCGGCGGCGGCGTCCCCTGCCGCTGCGGTGCCGGGGCAGGCGGCCACCGGGGCCTCCAGGCCTGGTGCGGGGATGGCAGTCGGGGGCAAGACACCCGGCTCCCAGGAGGGCGCCAAGGACTTAGGACCGCGGGGCTGCCATGCAGCCACAGAGGCCAAGAGGACTACAAATGGGCAACAGGCCGAGGCCAGATGGGCCGGCAGGCCGGCCCCCCGCCTGCCCGGGCTCTGAGGCCGGACAGCCACGGCAACACCGTCGGGGCGTGTGGCTACCGCCTACCAAAGGGCGGTGCCCGACGAGAGGACAGGTCACCCTCTGTGGCTGTCACCCGCACCCACAAGCGAGACACCCCGGCCCCAGGAACCACCACCACGGGTTTGTCTTCCAGACACGGAGACGGCTGCCACCGTCTCCAGGAGGAGCGCTGGCCGGCGCTGGCCAGCAGGGTGGCCCCTACTGGCCCCTCAGAGGCGGCGTCAGAGACACGCAGTGTCCACAGCTCTTTGGGAGTTGTTGGGCGACACCGACGACAAACAGCCCTTTGTGGCGCCAGGCCGCCGTCTCTGGGGCTCCGTCCAGGGCATGGAGGAACAGGACGGACGCCACGTCCCCGCGCAGGCTTCTTCCGCTTCTCTTCAGTCCTCACAGGTCGGCTGCTGCACGCTTCTCCTCCTCTGCTTACCGGCCGGAACAGGGTCTTCGCCACCTTCCGCGCCAGGCTGGCGCCGCCCTCGCTCCCCTCTTCTCCACGTGCTGTGCTGCTTTCACCGCCCTCGTCACCCGCAGACCCTGGCTTATATCCTCTTTCAGGGCGCCCCACCCACCAGTCTGATTGGACCATTTTTCAATCCTGTGGCTGATTGGACCATTTACAGGCCAGCTCTAGCACCTGATTGGTCCAGTCCACAGTCCAGGAAGTGGGCTTCACATAAAAGGTCTTGGAGGCGCAACTGCCACGACTGACATGTGGTGAGAGGCTGCTGGCTCCCGCTAACCACAGTCTGATTGGGCCAGGTAGCACCAATCAACTCGTAGCTCACACCTGATTGGCTCATTGCAGGCCCCGGAAGTAGGCTCCTCCATAAAAGGTCTAGGCCACCTGCCTCCCCTAACTTGTGGTGGAGCAGCAGGCTGGAAGGGTGCCACTGCACCTGCCGCTCCCACTGCTGAGGCCGGGGGAGCCCTTGGCACTCAGCGCCCAGCGGCCCTTTAGCGATGGGCTGCAGAGCTCCAGCGGTGCCTGCCCTTCCAGGGGCTCGTCTGTCTTCCGCGCGCGACCCTCTCCCGTCAGCCACGCGCGGGGGGGTCTTCGCATGCCAGGCAGGCTCAGAACAGCCGCCTGCCCGTCAGCCCCTCCGGCTGGGCACCCGCAGCTGTGGCTGGGGCAGGAGTGGCCCGGAGCCCCTCAGCCCGGAGATTCTGGAAGCGGGGGCCCGGGGGTGACCGGTGTCGGAGCCAGGGGCTCGCCATGGTGCCCAGCGGCTGGGTCACGTGGGCTCGGGCAGAGGGCCCCCCGCAAGGAGGCTCCTCCACCCTGGGGTCCCTGCCCCAACCCCCAGCGCCGGCGGGCAGACGCGCAGCTGCCAGAAACAGTGGACAGAGCGAGGGGTCTGGCTGTGAGCTGCTCCTCCAGGTGGACAGGCGGAGACACCCGCCGGCTCATGGTCTCCAATGCCCGGCCCGGCCCCGCAGGTCATAGGTCCCCGTCTGCGCTTCCCAGAGAGGAGCGAGGCCGGGCGCCCCAAGACGGTGAAGGGCCCCACCCCGGTGTGCCCGCACCCCCTCCTCCGGTAAGACGCGCTACCCCTTCCAGAACACGAACACTGGCCTTCGGGATGCGGTGTCCAGCACCTGGCGCTGCCTTAGCCGCGCCATCCCTGCGGGTCTCGAGGGATACAGAGCTCGTGTGGCCCCTGTTCTGCCTCCCTGTATCTGTGTGGGGCAGCGGCCAAGCAGCCCGCGGGTCGTGGCCACGGGAGTCTGGAAGGCGCCAGCGCGTCTCCGCGGCACCCACTTGCCCTGCCCAGCACGTGCAGGCCTCAGCCTCCGCGAGGCCCCGCAGGTGCCCCGTCCGGACGAGCAGTGCGCGCCTGCAGGAGCGGCGGCGGAGGCCCTCGCAGGGCGACGCCGAGTCGACAGGGCGG
>NW_004567158.1:1013633-1017496 GCF_000260355.1 Condylura cristata
CGTGGGGGACCCGGGGCTCAGTGCCCAGCGAGTGGCCGGGTGCCACTTCGCTGCTTTCGGTGACTAGAGGTGCCGAGGACTCCCAGAGCAGAAGGTGGCGAGTGCAGCCGCCGCGGGCCCCCACCCATATCTGTGGCGCGCCGGGTTTGCTCTACCTGCAGTTCCGCCACTTTCTGGAACTGGCGTCGCACAGCAACAGGGCCGTGCTCCCACGGGTAGTGGCAGGCATGCTGACCGCAGGGCCACAGCCCTGGGCTCAAGATCCGCTGTGCCCACCACTTATTCGGGGCCTTAGTTTCTCCCTCTGCCTGCCTGGGAGAAACCCAGTGAACAGTTTCCTGAGAGCACTTCTGTTTTAAAATTTTATTTTGCAAACGACAGCACAGAAGCTGACATACAGTATGTGTTCACTGAGTGTTTTTCCGAAACTGTCCAGAACTAGCCCATAGAAAGGCTGAAGCTGGCATGTTAGTGAAGACAGAGGAGACCCTAGAGTCAGGCAGCAAAGGTCACCGTGCACTGGCGCTTCAGGGCAGTGTGAAACTCTGCGGTGTGAACTGGTGAACAAACCCACGTGGAGTCCATCTGCCCTCATGGAATCCGAAGAGCAGATAGGCCTCCTTGATGGCTCGGGGTTAAACCACCGAGCGCAGGTCACTGCGCAGGATGTTTGATCCTGGCCAGGGCGGGACCCCCGGGGCACAGCAGTCCTCTCCTGTCTCCCCAGTGCTCCCCACTGGAGTGTATTTCAGTGGATCCACCTGTCCTGCTCCCCACTCTGCCTCTGGGGAGTCCTCTCACTGCCCCTGCACGTCTGGTCTGTACCCAGCTCTGTATGCATCAACAAATAGATCTTTTTTTAAAAAGGCAGAAAAAAAATCCCAGCGGCCTTAGAAATGGTAACCAGTATGTATTAAGCCAGAACTACACGCTAAACACAGTATGGCTGATGCTGTTACCCCTGCTTTAAAGATAAGGAAACTGGGGTTCAGAGAGGGCAAGCAATTTTTTCAGAGTCACACAAAAGTTAAATTGTAAGGGCTCGTATTCAAACGTAGATAGTCTGGCTCCACACCCCAAGATGGGAACTGTAATAAATCACAAGTAAAAACTACCAAGAACTTTTGAAGAATATACGCCTTGTTTCTGGATATTTGGCAGCTGTGAGAAGCCGTACTGGGCCTTGGGGAAACAGAGCCCTGGACTCCAACGCTAACGCTGCGGATGTCACTGTGCATAGCCCATGGCCAGTGTTGCCAGCGCTGCGATGCCTTTGGTAGGGGACACAGCCGGCCACCGCTGACCAGGAGGCTTCTGCAGAGCAGACGCAGCGAGTTCTGCTTTGTGTGACGTATACGAGACCATTTCTCTGACCTTCCACTTCCTGCTCCACAAATGAGCGAAACTGTCTCTATCTCAAGACTAGTACATGCAGAGTGCATGTAAAATTCTGGCCCATCTCTGATGCGCAGTGACCACTTGCTGTGTCAGCTGCTGCTGCAGTTCACTCACTGAGGAAGGCGGCGTGACCCCGGGAAAGTGTGGGTGACTCGTTTTGCACAGAGGTGCTTTCTGCTGCCTGCTTTGCAGTCACTTGCTTTTCTTCATCCTCATTTGAAGTCCTTTGAGTCGAGGTGCCAGTGGTGTACAGTGTGTGTGGTTTAACGCTCCTGAGACAGCCAGCCCACCTTCATCCCAACCCGCCCGACCCTCTCGTGGCCTCAACTTTGTGGTCCTCTCGAGGGTTTGCTTGAGGTTTTCGGTTCCTTTGTTTCGTTGCTCCCTGTTCTGTAACAGGGTAAAGTGACACCGTATTTGCTTGCTTCTTCTGATTTATTTCACTTAGCATGCTTTTTTCCCAGCAGTGTTCCATGGTGTGTATCCACCACGTTAAGGAAAATCAGTTACCTTTGTTTTCCTACGTTGTTGCACCCCTTAGTTTTCCTGCCACCGCACCAGCTGTGAACTGTCCCCACGTTTCTGGTGCTCTTCCCCCTGTTTTGACTCCTTTCCCTCTCTCTTTCACTAGGGGCCTCAGCTCTGTGGTCAGCTAGCAGGGTTTGCCTTTTTCCTGACCCTCGTTTGGTTCCCCTGTAAGTCCGGTTCTTCCTGTAAGTGAGCCCAATGGATACCGCTTTTCCCTTCTGACGTCTGTCACCGAGCGCCACCCCTTCCGCTCCCTCCGGTGGCCGGTAGCCGCAGAGGGCTCGGTTTCTCTCCCCACCGCCGGGTGGTGGTCCAGCGAACGCGGCCACAGCCGCTTGGCCGCTCGTCCCCCTGGGCGTTCGGATCGTGTCCGCAGCAGGGGTGCGGGGACCTTCTGGACCGGCGCTTCGGCGTCCTTTGGGCGGATGCCAGGAGCAGACTCGATGGGCCCCAGGATGGCTCCATTTTCAGTGTCCTGAGGGGCCTCGCCTGGCTCTCCACAGTGGCCGGACCAGCTTGCTTGCCCCCCGGCAGCGTAGGAGGCGCCTCTGCCCGCACCTGCCGTTTCTCGCTGTGGGCCGTGGTGCTGAGTCGTGTTTCCCTGATGATCAGCGATGCTGGACACGTGCTCACGTGCCTCTTGGCCGTCTGCGCTGCCCTTTGCGTTTCCCATCGTTGCACTGGGATGCTTGCTTTATTTGTGTTTTGAGTTGTGCTACATTCCCTGTATATCTTTGCTATCAGTCCCTTATATGCTGTGCAAATATTTTCTCCTGTTCACTTCGTTTTGATCATCCCACACACCACATCTTAATCCGCTGTGTGTCCTCGAGCACGTAGGCTGTTTCCACGCCTTGGCTGTTGTCCAGAGTGCCGCGGTGAGCATGAGGGCGCAGATGTCCCTTTGATGTAGCGTTTTTGCATTCTTTGGGTAGATCCTGCAAGTGGAATGCTGGATCCTATGGCAGGTGTATTTCCAGTCTTTTAGGGAACCTCGACTCAGTTTCCACACCCTCACCAACATTTACCATTTCTGGTTTTTGTTTTTTTTTAACACTGGCCTCTCCTTGCAGGAGTGAGGTGGCTTTCGTTTGCAGGCCCCTGACGGTAAGCGTTGAGCATGCTTTCATGGGCCCCTGGGCCATCTGCATGTCTTCTTTGGAGAAGTGCCTAATAAGCTCTTCCGCCCATTGTTTGGGTTGGTTTGTTTTCTTTTTGTGGAGCTGTGTGCGTCTGTTGTCCATCTTGGGTGTAAGCTCCTTGTCAGATGTGTGGTGTGCAGCTGCCCCCACACAGTGGTGTGTCCTTTTGTTTCAGTGATAATTCCTTCCTTGTGGAGACATTTAACTCGGCGGGCCCTTGCTTAACTTCCTTGCCATGGGGTTGAGTCCCCACGATCTCCCTGAAGCCAGTGTCGCTGACACTTTCGCTGTGCTTTCTTCGCTGTGTGTTATGATTTTTGAGATTACAGCCAAATCTTTAGTCCACTCTGGGTGAGCGCCTGTGTATCATTTTTGTGAGATAGTGGTCTCGTCTAACTTTACTGTTCTGCATTCATGTGCCTGTCCAGTCTCGCCAACACCATTTTTTGAAGAGATGTTCCTGTCTCTTAGCTCCTTTGTACATTAATGTAATCTACAGAGCTGTAGCCTAAGTGTCCATATGAATGTGGTTTTACTTCTGGGCTCAACTCTAGTCATGGGTCTCTGTGTGTGTTTTTATTCCAATGCCATAGTTTCTTTTTAGACTGCTACCGCCAGAGCCCTCCCTGGTGGCACAACAGGTTAGCTGCAGCACTGCAAGTGAGCCTCAGCCGCTTCAGTGTGAGTTCGATCCCCGCCTGCCCCGGAGGTGACCCGCAGGGCGCAGCAGACCTCTCCTGGTCCGCCCGCTGCTCCCCTCTGCCTGTTCTGCTCCCCGCTCTGCCTCTCACCCTC
>NW_004567158.1:1018314-1029817 GCF_000260355.1 Condylura cristata
TTCTCAGTGCTGTGCTTTAACCCGCTGCGCCCCCAGGGAGGACCTTGTGTTTTTTTGTTTTTTTTTTTTTAACAATGTTTTATAGTTTGTTTAGGCTAGGTCTTTCACCTCCTTTGTTAGCTGTGTTCCTATATTTTTAATACTGTTTGATGCTATTGTAAAAGGGATAGTTTTCATGATTTCTCTCTCTTCTACTTCATTATTTGGATATAGAAATGCAACAGACTATTTTTCTTTTTGTAGCTTGCCTCTTTATTGCCTAAAGTACTTTTTTACTTGAGTCTTTAGGGTTTCCTGTGTAAAATAATATGTCATCTGCCAAATAGTGATATTGTTGCCTATTTTGCAATTTGGATTTCTTTTATGACTTGCTTCTTCCTAATTACTAACACATCCAATGCCATGTTGAAAGGTTATGGTAAGAGCGGACATCATTGTCAGGCACTGATCTTACAGGAAAAGCTTTCAGTTTCTCACCATTGACTATGATGCTGCTGTGGATTTGTATAATATTATTATGCTGCTGCAACGTCTGTTTTTCATTTTGTTAGTTGTCTTGTAGATTTTGGTGATCCTTTGTTTTGTGCATATTATATTGCCGAGTGTTGATTCCTGCTGTAATGATCATTCACTCATTATATAATGTTCATTTCTGTCTCTTGTTACCTGTTTTAACTGTCAAATGGAAGTTGCTATCATTTGCTTTAACTGTGACTGTTGCCTTTGGCCGGGGGTTGGGGGTGTTCCTACTTGCTTGTAGGATTGTTTTCCAACATTTACTTTGAGCCTATGTTTATCTTTGGAGCTCAGATGGGTCTTTTGGAGACAACAGAAAGTTGGGTTTTATTTCCTGACCAAACCAGTCGCTCTCTGCCATTTGATTGGCATGTTCTGTCCATTTACATTTAAGGTGAATATTGATATATGAATACTTTGTATTGTATTTTCATTTGCTGTTAGTTATCTAGTTCCATATATTTATTCACTTATTCAATTTTGTATAGATTTGGGACACCTCAGTTATTTATTTTTGAATAAACGATCTGCTTTCTTTTCTTCTTCACCTTCTGGGATAACAGATTTTCTTGTTACCTTTCTTTTTAAAAGATTTATTTATTTATGCATACAGAACTGGGTACAGGCCAGAAGTGCAAGGGTGTGAGAGGATTCATCAGAGATGGAGTGGGGAGCAGAACAGGCCAACTGTTGAAGCACACTGCTGAGGGGAGCAGCAGGTGGGTCAGGACAGGTCTGCCGTACCATGTGGGTCACCTTTGGGGCGGGTAGAGATCGAACTCATGCTGAAGTGGCTTTAGCTGTTTAATGCTGTGCTTTAAGCTGCTGCACCACCAGGGAGGGCCTTCTGTTACCTTTCTTAATGGAGTTGGGTAGTTCTTGTAGTGTTTCTTCATTTTTGAAAAAAGCCTTTATTTCTCTTCTTCCACAGGAATCACTTCTCATTTCTTCTTAGAATTTTCTAATTCATTCCCCCATTTGGCTCCTTGTTCTCTGTAGTGCCCTTTATCTCATTCATTGAGTTCTTCAGATACTGAATCTCTCTGAGATTATCTCTTGTAGTTTCAATCTCTTTGCAAACTATTCTTCCTGCTCATTAATTTTATTCTCGAGCTTATTATCTTGTCTTTCTGCATTTTCTTCTATCTCTTTGAATTGCTTCATGGCAGCTATTTTGAATTGTCTGTCCATTAGATCGGAATACTCAATGTCTTTGAGTTTGGTTTCTGGAGAATTTTCATTCTCTCATTGTGATGCCATGTCATTTTGAATTCCCAAATTACTTGACGGTATATTCCTTTCTGTGTGCATTTGGAACATTTGACACCTTTTAAAATTTACTGTCGTTTTTCATTTGCTTAAGTTCTAGATGAACAGCTTTGTCATTAGATGCCTGTCTTTTCCCAGTAGGTGGTGCTATGGCTTTAATTGTTGGTTGCTGCATGCTGCTATTTCTACTGCAGCACACAGTTGTCATCCTGAAATTGGAGTCATGGATACTGGGTTGAGTTCTGCAGAGGACATTAGCCACCACTCTGGGCATTTAGGGTGATGCCCGGCTCACTTGGATAGGCCACTTCTTCCCCTTCTCCTTGGTCTTCCATGGTCTCTTGGTATTGGGGTGGTAGGAGTTGTAGTCAAAAGCACTTTCTGCGTCACTCTTCTTGCTGAGGCCTCAGCACATGTGATGTGCCTCATCTTCCCTCCCGTGGGTTCAGGTGGGCTAGTAGTATGGCCTTCTACCCCACCTAAGTGCCCCTCACCAGGGCCTTGTGTCAGACTGGGGCCTTCTACCTTAGCTGCTCCTGGTTCTACAGAGGCATGATGTAGCGTGTGCCCTGGCATGATGAATGGAGGAAGCTTTATTGATCAATCGTTGATGTAATGGTTATAGATTAAGAGGGAAGAGTGGGAAAGTGGCTCATATGGCTGTGACATTGGCATTCATGTCTAGATTTTTAAAATCTGTATCTGTGGTTTGGTGTTTGTCAATAGTTTTTAAGAATTCCTAGCCATTGATACTGCAAGTATTATTTTAGCTTCTTTCTTTTCTTTCTGCTAACCAATTAAGTATATGTTACCATCTTAAAATTGCCTCATATTCATAAATGTTCTGGTCAAGCAATTTCTAAAATTCTTTTTCCTCTCTGCATTCGTTTGGGAGGTTTCTTTTGGCCTTTCTATTAATGAGCCCACCAAGAATTCTGTATCTTTGTTCTGGTGTTCGATATCCAGCATTCCCTTTTAATGCTTTTGAGGTATTTTCCTTTCTCTGTTTATATTGCTTACCTGTTCTTGGATTTAGTTTACATTTTTTCACCAGAACTCAACATGTGCATCATGTCTGTTAATTCAAAAATGTTTTTCATATATCTTCAGACTGTAATTTTTCTTGCCCTTTTAACCTGCCTTGTAATTTTTTGTTGTTGTGGTTGAAAGCTAGGCATGACATATTGGGTCACAGTACTGAGTTAAATAGTCTTTAATCTGAGGTTTTGTTTCAGTCTCACTAGGAGTTCAGCTGTGCTTAATATTTGCTGTGGCTGTAGGTGTTAAAGTCTTCAAATTCCTCTAATGCCCTGATTTTGGTCTCATTGTCTTTGCACTAAGAACAGTTCATCAGATGGCAGCTGCATTTTGAAGAGCTTTCATCTATAATCCACCCTTACTAGCCTGAAAACTGTTGGTGTGGTGCTAAGGTGTGACACCAGGTGTACATTCTATAATCTTAGAGTTAAATGGCATTTTTGGTGTCCTCATGGCTCTGTACTGTCCTTAGCATTTGTTCACATCCCTCTGCTTGGTGAGACAGTAAGGCTTGAGACGGCTGACATCAGAGGAGTGTTCTTTCCCCAGATGGAATAAGATGGATAAAGTCTTTTCACCTGGGCCGCAGGTCTCTCTTATGAGAAATGTGCTTACTTTGGAGAACACTCTGGTTATGGACAATGCAGTGCTTATTTTCTCCACCCCTGCTAGGATCATGTGGGAGTTGACTTTGAGCCCGGTAGAATTCATGGAGATAAAAACCCACGAAAGTGTGGATTCTTCTCTTCAGGCGCTCACCTCCAGGAGCTGATTCCTCTCCAGGTAGTCCATGCTCAGCCTTCAGAAATTCATCAAAATTAATGTTTAAGTAAATGATGTTTCTGCTTCAGGCACATCAATCCCGCCTCTGGCTTTGCATTCTGTCCAGCTGTGGGGTGGGAACCCCCCCTTACAACCCCAGGTGCCCGAGAAGCCCCGGAAAAGTGATGGCCCTCCACTTGCTCAGCTTTTCATGCTGTAAGGATAGGGGGGGGGACAATGTCCACAGACTTCACATGTTGGACCTAAAGCCCAACATTTGATGAGTTTTTCAAATGATGCCCTTGAAGCATATGTGGCGGATTCTCACTTTTAAGGCTCGTACAGCAATCTTTAGTGATTTTTTTTCCAACCAAATCAGAAGTGGAAGTCCTGAGATTGAGCGTTAAAGCTCACAGGCAATTAGAAATAAAACCTTAGCCCTTACAAGGCATAAAATTGGTGAGAAACACCTCAAAGGTCTGCACATTTTATGGAAGTACAGTTCACCAAAAGGAAAGAAAAGAAATCCGCCAACAGTGATGCAGCAAAAATTTGTGTGTGAATTGCTTCGGGATGTGGGTGGGTCTTTATTAGAAAGAAGGTGGGTTAAAGTGCCTGGGAGAGAGAATGGAAGAAGAGATGGCACTTGTAAACTGGGTTGGGGGAAACTGGAAGAAATACAGCACAGGTGGGCTGTGGGGCCCACCTAGTCTCCCCAACAATCTGCCCTGAAAGGCTGTGGGAAGGGCAAGGTCATCACAGGCACTTCTCACACCAAAGGTGTCGGTGGTGTCGCTCGTCTGCTTTATGCCTTGTGAGGGCTAAGGTTTCGTTTCTCATTACCTGTGAGCTTTAACACTCATGAGTCACCCACGAGTGCAGGCACAAAGGTTAATGCTATCATCTATGTGTGTGTGTGTCTAAGTACCTATATGCCTTGTGTATCTTATACACAAGTATAGTCGTAGTGACCCTCCAGAAGTTCTCCAGAAGAAATCTGCTCACAGAAGTCTGGAAAAGATGTGATGTTGGAAAGCTACTTGCTATAAATGGATTGGCTAAGCGACAGGAAGATGTAAACCAAATATTTTATATCCAAGTCACCTTCAACTATAAATACAAGGTACAATCAGCATGCATGAACTCAGAAAACACACTCCCATGCTCCTTCACAAAGAGATTTGATAGAAAACAGCTTCAGATAATAAGAAACCACAGAAGAAATTTGGCCTCTGTCTGATAGTGAAGAGTAACTATATTTCCTTGTAAAGCTAAGACAAAGTGTCGCGGATGGAATGACAAAATAGAGGCAAACACTTTATTTTCTGAAGTATAGGCCTAATAAAATAGCATCAATGAGTATTACAAGCAGGATGGCCACATAAATATTAAGGAGGTAGAGTATACATCTTAAACTAGAGGCTGGGTCAGCACTAGAGAAGAGGGAAATTAGGTAACTGGCAAGTTTCATTCTGATCCATGAAGGGAGTCAACCGACAGCATCTTTAAAGGGGCACGAAGTATTTTGGATGACTATTGGCTTGTCCAGGGTGGTGCTGGACTATAAGCATCCAAGTGACTTGGAAAGCTGCTGGAAACACCTGCTTAATTAGAAACTCAGGGCTGTCTGGCTTAGAAATCTGTGTTTTAACAGCCCTCTAGGAGTCTCTGATATATATTAAAGTGTGAAAGTCACTGTAAAAAAGATACCATTGTGGGCCCGCCCTGGTGGTGCAGCGGGTTAAAGCACAGCACTGAGAAGCTGAAGCCACTTCCGCATGAGTTCGATTCCCGCCTGCCCCGGAGGTGACCCACATGGCGCGGCAGACCTCTCCTGACCCGCCCGCTGCTCCCCTCAGCAGTGGACTTCGTCGATCTGCCTGTCCTGCTCCCCGCTCTGTCTCTGGTGAAGCCTCTCACCCTCTGCATCTCTGGCCTGTACCCCAGTTCTGTATGAATAAATAAATAAATTTTTTTTTAAAAAAAGATACCATTGAGACAAAATAAAGCCTTTCTAATAGCAAAAAGCACACTAAAAAGTAAAGACGGAGGCAAATGAATCACAGGGTGAAATGCTTTCCGTGTGTAAAACACACTTGCATACCCTTATCCATATGCAAAAATTAAGATTCCCTCCTCCCAAACATATTATTTACAGTAGGAACCAAAACTACAAGGTTCATTAAAACAGATCTTATAATGGATGCGATACTTTAGGGAATAAAATAATAAAACCAAGTAAAACATTTTAAAGGCCTAAATGAAGCAAAATGATTCTGTGTTCTTGAGGGGAAGAATCATTATCATAAGCATGGCTATTATCTTTAAATAATTTGTACTGGGTATTAAAAGAAAATATAACCAAGGTAGCAACAGGGTCTTATTCTCACACAACACTTAGAATATGCAGACTTTAGCATTTGTAATTCTAACATCCATATCATAATTCATACTGAAGAGATAATAAAATGGCCGTGAACACTTTGAAGTAGAAGTATAAAACATATGCCAGATAGCCAAATTTACTGCAAAGTCATGAAAATTAAACCAGTGTGGTATTGGGCATGAAGAGACAAATACATGACAGAGGCAAATAAGGACAGCAACTCAGTTCGCGAAGAGATGGGCTTGTCAATAATGGTGTCAGGATAACTGACTATTATGTAAACAGATACACTTAGGTTAACATTTCGTACCAACACTTGAGTAATTAAATTCCATGAGAGTTACAGCCTGAGAAAGAATACAGAGAGTATATGTCGATGACAGTGTAGGGCTATATGAATGAACTGCATATTCGTACAACAATATAGATAAATCTCAAGAGCACATCGAGTGAAAACTTTCCAAAAGTACGTATACAAAGCTGTGGAGGAATATGTGTAACAGTAGAAAAAGCCAGGGAAAGCAATAGAACACGTTCATGATGTCTACGTGGGGGAAGATTTATCTAATGATGTGCAAATACACCATAAGACATAAGAGACACAGAGATGGATGCCTGAGGAGCAAAGCTCTGTTACGATCTCAAGTATATCGGTGTAAACACAGATGGAAGCGTGTGGCAGCCGGCCAGAGGGTACTGACAGTCTCACATCTAAGGAAGTTTGAAATGTTGAGCATGTGAAGAATTGCTGCAAACCCGAAACGCGGGCAGAGTGTGGGCCGGCAGTGCCACAGCAGCAGCCCCAAATACATTAACGCGGCCGCGAAATCAGCCTCGTCCCGAGCTGTTATTTCCCGCTCCCTCCGACAGCGCCACGTGTTGGCTGGAATGGCGATCTGGGACTTTCCACTGGCGATGTCCAGTGAAGGCGAGGGCGTGCAGGCCTACCTCGAGGCGTATGACAGAGAATTGTATGTGTGCAGAAAATCAGATGGCAACAGGGGCTCATTGCAACTGGGTTTTTATTGTTTACAGTTTAAAACTAAGTTTTCTTAGAAAAAGGAGAAAGGGGAAGAGGCACAGTCACGGGTGGGCAGGGGTCATTGAAACTCTCTGTGTAGGAAAAGCCTGGAGTGGCTTAACTACCCCATTAGAGGAATGGATAAATAAACCATGGCTCACTTATTCTCAGCATACTTTGAAGCAGGTAAGTGTAAACTAGGTCTGTGTGTGTCCATATAAATAAGAAACCGAAGAGTCGTGTTTTCTTCACAAGGGAAAGAAATGAAAATGCTTAAAAATTGATAGAAGATGCCGATTCAAGCTTTAGGACATGCAGGACAAATAGGGGCCATGGAAACCACCTCTGGCTCCTGAAGTGTGGAAGACTGGGCGGGACTCGAAGCGCAAGGAGGAGACGGCGAGGGAGTGGGCGCGAGGGGGGGCCAGGGACAGAAATAAGACGTGTAGGGTTGATGGCAAGAAAATGCGGGAACTTTCATGCCGGTAAAGCAGGCAGCAAGTTTGTGTGCGGGGCGGGGGTAGCTGTGTGTAGTTCCGTCCATCGAGAGATGCTGTCAGAGGGGAACGAAAGTCACTCTCTAAGGCAAGCAGGAGTGCAGAGCGTGAGCTTGCCCACGCGCTAAAGGCTGATGTTCAGAATATGCAGAGAACCTTTATAAATCGGCGAAGAGGACAAAAGCCCAGTTTAACATGTGCAAAAGGCCTAGCTAGATGCGTCACGGAGAAGCATATTGAACCCCGCGTCCGCTGAGCAGCTGGGGTAACCGGCTCAACAGCGGACGAAGGCTGTTGGCCAGCGGGGATCGTCCTCAGGGCCGTCGGCACACAAGGTGGAAGGACTGCTGTTCACCACGACTGTGTGGTATCTACGAAAGCTACAAGTGTGAGCACTCGGAGCCCGTGTGGTTTCTCAGTGGCGAAACACGCACCCACACATCTGCAGAGGGCCACACGTTCGGCAGTGCGAATGGATGTCACAAGCATTTTGCGAAGCAGAAGCGCCAGCGCGAGAGAACACACTCCGTAGCCCATTTCACCCCATTTCTCGGAAAGACTAATCCATTCAAAGTCAGAATTCGGGTTACCCCCGGGGAAGGGAAGAGCTGAATGGAGAAGCAGAGGGCAGGTTCTTGAGTGCAGGGCGGCGTCTCCGTCACAGCTTACTGACCCGGTTCGGCTCCTGAGGGAGGTCTTAGATTTGTCGCACGTCTCCTCACTCTGGTTTCCAGCCTCTTCTTTCCGCCATGTAACACCACCCTGTCCCGGAGCCCCATCATCCTGCGCTGCTGCTCGTCCGGTGTCGACTCTCCTTGGCTGGGGCTTGGTCTGGGCATCACTCCGGTCACTGTGTTCCAAGCCAGAGCTACAGCTCTGTGATACTTTCTTTCTTTCCGTTGCCCTGTCCCACGCTTTGGGTTGTTCGCGTGGTGAGGGTCCAGGGCTCAGCAGTACTTGCCCAGGGTTTGCTCCTTAGTGTCTTTCAAACACAGAAATAAGCTGTCGCAGACAGTGAGCTATTAGTAACCCTAATGCAATGCTGGCCCCATGCCAGTGACTTGCTTTTCGAGATAAACAACCTAGATCAGACAAGTAATAAAGGGATTCTTTCTGGGCTCTCCGTATCCACTGAACACTTCCAGCGCCACTGAATAGTCACCCGTGGGTTCCACGGAGTGGCCTGTAAGCTCGTCCTTCTTTGCCCTCTTTCCTCACAATTCCTCTCTCCAATAGTTCCATCCCTTAGAATGCCCCCGATTTCAATATTCACACTGTCCTGGTCTTCAGCCATCCTCCACAAGCCCGTTCAGACTTTAGCCTTCTAACCCCCACTTTCCAAACATTGAACTATCTCAGGTTTTGCAATATGTAGGGGAAATTAATCTCCCATACTTTACCTATACGAATCAGAAACAGAACTTAAAACGGCAGCTGGTATGTTCCAGAAAGATACACCACACTGTGTCTCTGTGACCTTGTGTAGCTACATTATTGGCTAGTCACTACCAAGACCACAGCACAGTAATGCATCTCAGCTGGCAGCTAGACATCTCCTCTCACATGCTCTTCCCAACCTATCTATTGTGCGTTTCAGCACGCAAGTGCGTCAGCTGCTTCCCCCTGCACGTTCCGTTAGCGGACTCCTCACGCAGGCCTAGTGTGTGGAGAAGGCGCTCAGCTCCTAGAGGCACTGCTAGTGAGAGCTTCGTGTTAGGAAGTACTGTTCATGTCTCTTGACACCTGGATGCCCTCTGATGTAAAGCGAGTTGGCTGGCATATAGAGTTGCATGGAGTTGTGTTGTGCTTCATAGTAAAAAGACTGCTGTAAGAACTGTCTTGCCCGACCTCATGCCAACCAGTGAGCCAGGCAAAGGAGGTGCCATCCTTTCCTCCTGCACATGAGGCCCAGGTTCCTTTGCAGTGCGAGGGAGAGGACTGGCTGGGGAGACTGAGTCAGAGAGAACCGTCCGGTTGCGGCGCTGTCTCGTCCAGGCGCTGTGGGCCGGAGGGCCCGATCCTGGCCCGCTGGGAGAGCTGCCGGGCAGCCGCCGGCCCACCTTGGGGGGCTTCAAGGGCTGTTAGGACAAAGTGTGGAGGAAGCAGGGGGTGGGGGCTGGAGGCACAGTGCCAGGAACTGGGAGGGGGCTGGGGGACGGGTTACCGACTGTAAATGGCTTCTTCCAGGCTGCCGAGATTTAAACAGTAATCTCTCAGCGCACGAGGTTTTGTTGTTTGTTAATCATCTCTCCCCTGAGTCATTCTGACCGCGCAGCGAGGAGCCAGCTTTCCTGCTTCTCCCTGGATCTGGGGGCGGGGGTATCTCCAGCGTTGGTGCCGGGGCTTGTGAGGAAGCAGGAAGGACAAATCATTCCTCGTCTTATTGTGCTATTGTGAGTCTCAAGCATCAGCCAACTGTTTAATTCGAACATTTGTTTTGAGCAGATGTGTGTGCTGTTTCTACCTTCCTGCCCAGGTACCTGCCTGCCTGCCAATCATCCGTCATCCGTCCTGACGGCTCAGGCCTCTGAGCGCATGCAAAGGCGCAGCCTGGCATCAGCACGCCCGGTTATCACCACGATGCGCTTTTCAGCTGCCACCTCTGCAGAGCTAACTCTGTTTTCCTTTTCATTCACTGAATGGGAGCTACATTGGGAAAGCTGTTGATGTTGCTCCTGTGCAAAGCATTTGTTGCTTGTAGTGAAACCTGCCTGGTGCTCTCCAAAGGGGACATTGCAGCGAGAGAGGTTTCTGGCTAAAGTTTGTCAGAAACGCTGCCAAAGTGTGAACTCAGCCAAGGTTTCTTTGGTGCCCTTCCAGCCTCCCTGACGACTGACTCTGACGGCGCCAATGCCCTTACGCTGCCCCTGCCTCTCCTAACCTTCCTGTTGCACCCCAGCCCACCTGGCTCGGGCAGGTCCCACTCGCAGTTTTCTCCCGAGTCTTCTGTTGGTTGGAACGTGTCATCTTCTGTCCAGAAGGCTGTGGCCTGGGCCACCAGCCCCGATGCGGGACCTGACTCAGTAGCATAAGCCCCATCTACCTCTGGTCAGGGCGTCGACGCACGAACCGTGGGGTTTTTCCTCTTTGGACCGGCCTGTTAGGCCTGTGACCCATTTGCCTTCTTTGCCATCTCTGTCTGTTTCCCTTCCAGATTCCATAAGTGCATTACTCTCTATCACCGGTGATGTCATTTGACAGAACCTCGGACAAATTTCTAATGACAGCTGCAACCCCGACTCGGACAATTGTCATGCTAGAGAAGGAGCCCAGGGTTCGTTTGCACAGTCGTGCCCAGTCTTTCTCGCTGTGGCACAAGCAGAAAGAACATCGTATTTGTGCACCTCCCTGGGAGAGACTCGTAGGCTGTCTGCAGCCGGAGGCAACTGATGGAGTGGTTCCTGCTCTCTAGCCCCGGTTTGGCCTCTGCCTGGGGCTGCAGGAAGCGGCCTGTTGCCAAGACAGCACACTGAGAGGGAGGCCACAAGGCTTTCTTTTATTTCCCCATCCTCTCATCTTAAGATGAATTTCCTGCAGCTCTTTCCAAATAGCTTTCCATTGTCTGAATCCATCAGTGCTGGTACCCACCATCCTGCGAGGCCGGAAGCCCATCCTGCCTTCCGCTGACTTTAATGCCTGCACAGACTGAGATTCTCTCCTCAGAGCAGGGCACATTCCTTCAGGTATGGCCTGACCAGACCAAGTTTAGGTAGAATTTTTGTACTTTCTTTCCTGTGCATGCCACACTTGTATTAGTGAAAACTGGCATTTCGCTGAGCTTTCCAGTAGGTCCACAACACGAGCTCACAGACTCGCTGTGAGCTGTCACTGGGCCTTTTTTTCACACGTGAAGCTTTTGAACTGTTTGTTTCCGTCCTGTGTATCTGAAGGGAACACGTTGTTACCACATTTCATCTTTTTTTTTTAAAGATTTATTTATTTATTCGTACAGAACTGGGGTACAGACCAGAGGCTCAGGGGCAGCGAGAGGCTTCACCAGAGACAGAGCGGGGA